>NC_046968.1:2009135-2309135 GCF_009769545.1 Cyclopterus lumpus | reverse complement strand
ACCAGTTAGATAAAGAAAGGATGCATGTTTATTGTTAACAGATGGTATGAAATGATGAAGTCTCAGATTCTTTGGCGCTTGGACTCCAGGGGGAGATTTGCAATTGAGGGCCGACTGCCCCGATCAGCAATGAGACAGATCCCCCGTGGAGTCCAGACCTGGTGCTGATGAGCTGATAGAATGATGAGTTGATGAAGCTGATGGATCCGTGGAGACTGGGCGGAGATGGGGAGGTGGAGGGGTGCGTAACGGCAGCATGAAAGAACTGAAGGTAGAGAGACAGTCATATTTAAAAGAGACAGCAGCAAGATGATTGGCTGTCATCGTTACCGCGTGCTTATTGGATAGAGGGGATCAGCTGATCTGCGCAGCTGGTGTCGTGATTGACAGCGCAGAACAACGACAGTAAACAATGAGTGAGAAATTATTGTCAGACATATGAGGAATAGCTGGCGGGCTTTGAGGGGTATGGTCTTCCTGTCTGAACTTGCACTAGAGCTCCATTTGCTGTCTTGCTTCCGACAACCACTCCGAGTTAATATAAAAATAAATATAGGCTCAACTCCACCCAAAACAAAATCAACCTTGTTCCGTAAAATTGCGTGGCTTTTTTTAATGCTTTTTTGCCCTGTAATATTCACGTTCTTTGCAAAAGTATTCATTCATTCATTTATTGCCATATATAGAAAAATAAATGATGTCTTTAGGGATTAAACTTTATCATCATGTCAAATTTAAAAGGGTAGTGATGCCAAAACTAATAAGTAAGATGTGATCCACAACTCAGCCTCAACCTTATGACTCAAATTTGATTGTGCTTCTGAGAAGCCCAGCGTATGCCAGCCTGGCTTTCTTCTCATATGTTGGGCTTCTCAGAATGCTTCATAGCGTGCAGTTATTATAAAGTCTTACCGAGCCATAGGACCAGAGAGAGACTTCTCTAGGCCACTGCTGCCTCTAACATGAACAAACATTACAGAGACAAACAAAAATAAACGGTAAGACTTTGTAATAACTGCACTATCACGTCCGGCTTTTAACTTACTCCAATGTAAACCCAGTTTACATCTGGAAGTCAGGTGATGTAGTATGAAGAGCCACAACGTCTGTGCAGCAAGGAGGACTGGGTCGATGGTTAGGTCAAACCACACAGGACTTTCACCCAGAGGACCGTGGTTCGGGACCAAAAGTAAACAGTGACTTATGTTATGGAACATTGGTGCATTGCATAACATACGTAACTAAACTCACACAGTAAGCGTAGCGTTGGCTACTTAACTGAAGTTACATTACCGATATACCAATTTGAACCTGAACCACAATCCTTTACTAAACCGACCCAAGTAAACCCAATGATGCCAAGGGGTCGTGACCAAGTGTCAGTAATGGGACAAGTTATACATGCCGATATTATAAATGTATAAAACAGCTGAGCTGGGTTTAGATTTGATGGACAATACTTGCTAAATGGATTTGCTTTTATATAGTCTTCCGACTTAATAATTCTTACCGATAGCACTTTGTTGTTTAGCACTTTAGTAGCACTTAAATGGCACTTACTGATAGTATTCTGTAGTTTAACGTTATTGAAGAAATTGTACTTGTTTGATTCTTGTTGTTCTGAGTTTGGATTCATGGTTTAATGCACTTATTGTAAGTCGCTTTGGATAAAAGCGTCAGCTAAATGACATGTAATGTAATGTAATACACCACACAGCCATCAGGATCAATTTGGGGTTCAATATCTTGGACACTGGAGACCACCGAATTCAGATTTACCGGGTTGGCTAACCTAGGCTAAGGGTACATGCCTAATAATGCCCCTTAGCTGTTGTGAAATCACTGTATTCATTATTTATTAAAAAAATTCAATACAAATTGAAAGCCAATAGCAGTGGTTCAAAAGCATAGTTTATCAATGCCTGAATTATGAACTGAATTACAGCCAGCCAGACTTGAATGTGTAATGAAAGAAAACTTGTTTCTGTTGATGTGATTCTGGGTTCATTACTTTCATCCCTCCGTCTGTTTCCTGATAAGTCGTTATCATCACTTTTCATTTTGCCAGCTGTACATTTCCTGGTGAAAGGTGATAGAAAGCGCTCTCATTTCTCTATCAAAGGCATAACTCACATATTCAGAATGCTTTTAATATCTATCATTGGTGAACACTACATTTGTATCCTTCCTTTCCTCTTTTCCCTAAAATCTGGTCTCCAGGAATGTAATGAAATGTCACGATAGGTGTAAGAGGATGATGAGGTTTGTTCTGCATTATAATGAAAGACTGTAACAAACAGAAGTATTTTAAATCAAATTCAAAACATTGTAGATACTGGACAGGACAACATGCTGGGACCCACTTCAGCTGGCCAGCTGGCAGCAGCCGGATGGAACGAACCTCGAGACATTTTATCTTCTAACTCAACAACTGATTCTGCTCCTTCGTTATTTCCACCAGTGCTTTTCTGTTCCTGGTCTCTTGGACGCCTGGCTAGCAGGCCCATTGTTATGCAAGACTGCATAGGAAAATATTGTTATACCATCTTCAGTGTAAAAACTAGCATTGTGATTCATACTCCTCATTTTCCACTTACCTTGGCTGCTCCCTTATGTTCTGTCTCATCCAATTTGTCATTCGTGATGCGGAAATAAAATTCCATTACAACATGTCACTGACTAAATAATTGTGTATATTCTTTTTTAGAAAATTGAGTTTCAACACAATCTTTTCCACACATTGATTTTCTGACCTCTTTAGCCTGCAAGTGGCTCTTTAAAGTCTTTAATCTTGCAAATCACAAAAAAGCAAATTGCAAAACACTTTTGATAAAGTGTTGTGTCACTTGTACACAAGTAAGTGTAAGGTTTCTAGTTTCTGTGGCATACTGGGCTCATTACTAATGGGTATTCTTTCCCATTCCACACTGGAAAAAAACACTTCAATAAGGGACACAATTTATGCTTTATTGGAATTTAACACATTTTGCAGATGTATGTGTAACACTTCTCTGTTACCGACTTACACCGGAGCACAATGACAGCAACAGACCAGGATGGAGAGTTCTTAATGATTTTATTAAGCAGTATGCTCTTCATTTCTGTCATCTGCATTGAATGTGCTGTAACTGTGTTACATTGTTGATTCTGTATACATGACATCTATTGCTTCTGTCCGTCCTGATAGAGTTTTTCCTGAACCGACGTGAGGATGTCGTATGTGTACAGATTGTAATCCTCTGAGGCAAAGTAGTAATTTGTGATTTTGGGCTACACAAAATGAATTGAATTGAATTAACTAATTGACAGAATAATACATTTGGAACATTATTTGTGTTATGTGCAGCTCGACAGGAACACTGGACCCAAACGCCGTCAACGATGGAAAAGCAACTTTTATTGCTAAACAGGATTCCAAAACAGGATTCCAAAAAACCAGGATACAAAACATGCACACAAGATCTTCCACGATCTAGACAAGACGAACCGACAAAGGGGAATGACATGAACAGGACTTAAATACAGAGGGCTGGTGCAGGTGATTGGACACAGGAGGAAACAATCAGGAACAGGGCAGACAATCACAGGGACAGGAAGTGAAGAGAAACAGAGGACACGAGAGACAAGGACTTCAAAATAAGACAGGAAACACGAAACAACACTACAGATCCTGACATAACCCCCCCCTCAAGGGGCGGATTCCAGACGACCCAACACAGTCCCCCAGGGTGGGTGGAGGGGAGCCGGAGGCGGGACCAAAAGCCTGGCAGAAGAAGTCCGGGGGACGGGCCGGAGGACGACCACCAGGAGGACTGACCTGCTCCGGAGGACGGGCAGGAGGACGGCCACCAGGAGGACTGACCTGCTCCGGGGGACGGGCAGAAGGGCGACCACCAGGCGGACGGAAGGGCTCTGGGGGACGGGCTGAAGGACGGCCACCAGGCGGACGGAAGGGCTCCGGGGGACGGACAGGAGGATGGCCACCAGGCACATAGACCTGCTCCGGGGGACGGGCAGAAGGACGGTCACCAGACGGACAGACGGACTCCGGAAAACCGGGCTCAGGGGAACCGGGCTCTGGAGCCGTAGGTCGTGTCAAAGGAAGCGGCCAGGGTGGCGACCGAACACAGGGAGCCTGAGTCGGCCGGGGCGGCGACGTGACCCGGGGAACTGGGGTCTGCCGGGGCGGCGACGTGACCCGGGGAATCGGGGTCTGCCGGGGCGGCGACAGGACAAGGGGAGCCGGGGACGGCCGGGGCGGCGACGGGACACGAGGAGCCGGGGTCGGCCGGGGCGCCGACGGGACACGAGGAGCTGGGATCGGCCGAGGCGCCGACGGGACACGAGGAGCTGGGGTCGGCCGAGGCGCCGACGGGACACGAGGAGCTGGGGTCGGCCGGGGCGCCGACGGGACACAGGGAGCTGGGGTCGGCCGGGGCGCCGACAGGACACGGGGAGCTGGAGTCGGCCGGGGCGCCGACAGGACACGAGGAGCTGGGATCGGCCGAGGCGCCGACCGGACACGGGGAGCTGGAGTCGGCCGGGGCGCCGACAGGACACGAGGAGCTGGGATCGGCCGGGGCGCCGACGGGACACGGGGAGCTGGAGTCGGCCGGGGCGACGACAGGACACGAGGAGCTGGGATCGGCCGAGGCGCCGACGGGACACGAGGAGCTGGGGTCGGCCGAGGCGCCGACGGGACACGAGGAGCTGGGGTCGGCCAGGGCGCCGACGGGACACGTTGAGCTGGGGTCGGCCGGGGCGCCGACGGGACACGAGGAGCTGGGATCGGCCGGGGCGCCGATGGGACACGAGGAGCTGGGGTCGGCCGGGGCGCCGACGGGACAGCATCGGCAGGAACCGGCGGGGACTGCGGCCGAAGCAGGACCCTGTCTAACGCCTGGAGGGACTCCATCATGTCCCGGAAAGCGTCCTGGGACAAGGCAAAGGAAGCAAGGGCCGGCCGGAAGTCCAATAGGTCCCAGGAGGTTGGGGTTGGCCGGAACACGGAGGCGGCAACAGGAACAGGCGAGGGCTGCAGCACGGAGGCGACTGCGGGAACCGGAGTAGTCTGCGGCACAGAGGCGGCAGCCGGAACCCTCCACCGACGCGGTCCGGAGGTTTGCGCCCCCCACTCCGGGGCTGGGCCTGGGTGACCTCTGCCCCTGGGGCTACGAGGCCCCCCATAAGCCAAACGGGTCCCGTTGAAGGGGTCTGGTGCCGAGACCCTATGGGGGTTGTAGTTCCCCTTCTGGAGGCTACGAGGGCCCCCATAGGCCAAGCGGGTCCCTTCGAAGGGGTTTGGTGCCGAGACCCTATGGGGGTTGTAGTTCCCTTTCTGGAGGCTACGAGGGCCCCCATAGGCCAAGCGGGTCCCTTCGAAGGGGTTGTAGGCTGGGTCCATTCTTGGTCGGTTCGTTCTGTTAACAGGATTCCAAAACAGGATTCCAAAAAACCAGGATACAAAACATGCACACAAGATCTTCCACGATCTAGACAAGACGAACCGACAAAGGGGAATGACATGAACAGGACTTAAATACAGAGGGCTGGTGCAGGTGATTGGACACAGGAGGAAACAATCAGGAACAGGGCAGACAATCACAGGGACAGGAAGTGAAGAGAAACAGAGGACACGAGAGACAAGGACTTCAAAATAAGACAGGAAACACGAAACAACACTACAGATCCTGACAATTTGAGCTAATCTGAAACGGATATTGGTGGTGTGTCATACAAAAGCATCACTGTATTGTTGCAGTTGTTTGCAGAGATAAATTAAACATGCTTCTTCAGCATTTCTCTAACATTTTCTTGTGTTTTCCTTTTTACATTATACTTTGTGACATAGTATTTGTGCCCTTTCCTGTGCGGCTGTCATATCAGTGTTCTGAGTTTAGTAGAATAAATTCCCAGACACACAAACAGTTGGTCTGTTGGGCAGTTGTGTTGTAGTTGGTTCATCACTATGGAGCCGTGGCTCGCTGTTGTCTGGGTTTGGTTTAAATTGGAGGCGGCTGAAAGGATGTAGTGTGGTTCCATCTGCCCCAAGATGACAGATGAGACCACGCTCACTTTACACATGGATAAATGAGCTGCTACCCGTTTCTCCTGATGTTATCGTAAGGCAGCAGGAGAAATATGCACTTAGCTCACACCGAGAGATTCTGTGCTACTGCTGCTAACAAGGTGGAACGGATTTAACAGCATGCTGTCACGGGGCAAAGGAACGTTCGGCCATGACACTTTTCACTCAAGGCTCAGGTTATTTCTGAATGTGTGTGTGTGTGTGTGTGTGTGTGTGTGTGTGTGTGTGTGTGTGCGCGCGAGCGTGTATGTCTCTGCGTGCGGAGTGTGCATATGTATTGGTATTTTCCTGTGTGTGTTTATATGTTACCATGTTTACTTCCCACTTTAGGTATTTACCTGCAGGTTCTATCCTATTCTATTCACATGTGATTAAATAATAAATAATTAAAGAATTTCACACATTTCTTTTGATAAGGGAAATACATAGTTATAGCATTGGGTCTATAGAAGTAACTCAAAGGGTCAGTCCACCTTAAGTAGTCTCTATCCATCAAAGCAGTTGACAGTGGCTATCCCCACTGCTTGGAAGTATAAGGCCACCGCCATACAAAGAGGAATATACTGCATTGAATGTCGTTCCTGGTACGCAAAGCATCAAAGAATTACATGGAAAGATCCTCAGCAATGTGTCTGTTCTGTTTCTTCACACACCTCTCTGTCAAGAGTTATTAGTGTTATGAGCTCTGTGGATTTTACTTCTAATAACAGGCAACCGGCAGGCTAATTGTTAGAAAATGCAATATTCTTGTCTTGCTGTTAACAACATCTCTGTTACTACGGAACGGTTACTCCAGCTTGAAAACATCTATTTATTCATAAAAGTAATATCTGTGATACAAAAGTCTGGCAAATACAGACAAGAAAAAGGTGCTCCATCATACGGGCGACTATTTACCATCAGTGGAATTCATTCTCATTAAAGCTTGTGATCAATAACTTAGTGCATGTAGTGTTGTGTTTCCTTAAAGCTATTCTTTTACTTTCCTTTGCAGAAGCTGTGATGGCATAAACATCCGCTACAGAACATGTAGCAACATGGTGAGTCTGAACTTTATCATATTTTTTATAATTACTTTGAGACTTTACATGACTTGAAAAAGAAAACATAATTATGAAAGTATTTAGTTTTCAGCTGTACATTTTACATTCACACCTCTTTTGAAGGTCATAAGTGAATGCCCTCCCAATAAAAATGACAACATCCGCAGTTTGTGCCCAAAACAACATATATGTTCAAGTGACAACCCACTCTGGTCTGTTGATAGCAAAGGAGGTCAACAAGTGACGTTATTAAAGTCTGGTTGTAGATGGATGGATCAACAGACTTTAACATGAGACCATGACCACATGGTTATCATTGTAACCACATGGATATCATTGTGACCACATGGATATCATTGTGACCACATGGTTATTATTGTGACCACATGGATATCATTGTGACCACATGGTTATTATTGTGACCACATGGAAATCATTGTGACCACATGGATATCATTGTGACCACATGGTTATCATTGTGACCACATGGATATCATTGTGACCACATGGTTATTATTGTAACCACATGGATATCATTGTGACCACATGTTATCATTGTGACCACAAGGTTATCATTGTAACCACATGGATATCATTGTGACCACATGGTTATCATTGTGACCACATGGTTATCATTGTAACCACATGGATATCATTGTGACCACATGGTTATCATTGTGACCACATGGTTATCATTGTGACCACATGGTTATCGGTTATCATTGTGACCACAAGGTTATCATTGTGACCACAAGGTTATCATTGTGACCACATGGATATCATTGTGACCACAAGGTTATCATTGTGACCACATGGTTATCGGTTATCATTGTGACCACATGGTTATCATTGTGACCACATGGTTATCGGTTATCATTGTGACCACATGGTTATCATTGTGACCACATGGATATCATTGTGACCACATGGATATCATTGTAACCACATGGTTATCATTGTAACCACATGGTTATCATTGTAACAACATGGTTATCATTGTATGCACATGGATATCATTGTGACCACATGGATATCATTGTAACAACATGGTTATCATTGTGACCACATGGTTATCATTGTGACCACATGGATATCATTGTGACCACATGGTTATCATTGTGACCACATGGATATTATTGTGACCACATGGATATCATTGTGACCACATGAATATCATTGTGACCACATGGTTATCATTGTGACCACATGGTTATCATTGTGACCACATGGTTATCATTGTGACCACATGGATATCATTGTGACCACATGGTTATCATTGTGACCACATGGATATCATTGTGACCACATGGTTATCATTGTGACCACAAGGTTATCATTGTGACCACATGGATATCATTGTGACCACATGGATATTATTGTGACCACATGGTTATCATTGTGACCACATGGTTATCGGTTATCATTGTGACCACATGGTTATCATTGTGACCACATGGTTATCGGTTATCATTGTGACCACATGGATATCATTGTGACCACATGGATATCATTGTAACCACATGGTTATCATTGTAACCACATGGTTATCATTGTAACAACATGGTTATCATTGTATGCACATGGATATCATTGTAACCACATGGTTATCATTGTGGATATCATTGTAACAACATGGTTATCATTGTAACCACATGGTTATCATTGTAACCACATGGTTATCATTGTAACAACATGGTTATCATTGTATGCACATGGTTATCATTGTGACCACATGGTTATCATTGTATGCACATGGTTATCATTGTGACCACATGGATATCATTGTGACCACATGGTTATCATTGTGACCACATAGATATCATTGTAACAACATGGTTATCATTGTAACCACATGGTTATCATTGTAACAACATGGTTATCATTGTATGCACATGGTTATCATTGTGACCACAAGGTTATCATTGTGACCACATGGTTATCATTGTGACCACATGAATATCATTGTGACCATATGGTTATCATTGTGACCACATGGATATCATTGTGACCACATGGTTATCATTGTGACCACATGGATATCATTGTGACCACATGGTTATCATTGTGACCACATGGATATTATTGTGACCACATGGTTATCATTGTGACCACATGGTTATCATTGTGACCACATGGTTATCGGTTATCATTGTGACCACATGGTTATCATTGTGACCACATGGTTATCGGTTATCATTGTGACCACATGGTTATCATTGTGACCACATGGATATCATTGTGACCACATGGATATCATTGTAACCACATGGTTATCATTGTAACAACATGGTTATCATTGTATGCACATGGTTATCATTGTGACCACATGGATATCATTGTGACCACATGGTTATCATTGTGACCACATAGATATCATTGTAACAACATGGTTATCATTGTAACCACATGGTTATCATTGTGACCACATGGTTATCATTGTGACCACAAGGTTATCATTGTGACCACATGGTTATCATTGTGACCACATGGATATCATTGTGACCACATGGTTATCATTGTGACCACATGGATATCATTGTGACCACATGGTTATCATTGTGACCACATGGATATCATTGTGACCACATGGTTATCATTGTGACCACATGGTTATCATTGTGACCACATGGTTATCGGTTATCATTGTGACCACATGGTTATCATTGTGACCACATGGTTATCGGTTATCATTGTGACCACATGGTTATCATTGTGACCACATGGTTATCGGTTATCATTGTGACCACATGGTTATCATTGTGACCACATGGTTATCATTGTGACCACATGGATATCATTGTAACCACATGGTTATCATTGTAACCACATGGTTATCATTGTAACAACATGGTTATCATTGTATGCACATGGATATCATTGTAACAACATGGTTATCATTGTAACCACATGGTTATCATTGTAACAACATGGTTATCATTGTATGCACATGGTTATCATTGTAACCACATGGTTATCATTGTAACAACATGGTTATCATTGTATGCACATGGATACCATTGTAACAACATGGTTATCATTGTAACAAAATGGATATCATTGTAACCACATGGTTATCATTGTAAGCACATGGATATCATTGTAACAACATGGTTATCATTGTAGCCACATGGTTATCATTGTAACAACATGGATATCATTGTAACCACATGGTTATCATTGTAGCCACATGGTTATCATTGTAACAACATGGATATCATTGTAACAACATGGTTATCATTGTAGCCACATGGTTATCATTGTAACAACATGGATATCATTGTAACCACATGGTTATCATTGTAACAACATGGTCATCATTGTAGCCACATGGTTATCATTGTAAGCACATGGATATCATTGTAACTACATGGTTATCATTGTGGATATCATTGTAACAACATGGTTATCATTGTAACAAAATGGATATCATTGTAACCACATGGATATCATTGTAACTACATGGTTATCATTGTGGATATCATTGTAACAACATGGTTATCATTGTAACAAAATGGATATCATTGTAACCACTTGTTTATCATTGTAACAACATGGTTATCATTGTAGCCACATGGTTATCATTGTAACAACATGGATATCATTGTAACCACATGGTTATCATTGTAACAACATGGTTATCATTGTAGCCACATGGTTATCATTGTAAGCACATGGATATCATTGTAACTACATGGTTATCATTGTGGATATCATTGTAACCACATGGTTATCATTGTAACAACATGGTTATCATTGTAGCCACATGGTTATCATTGTAAGCACATGGATATCATTGTAACTACATGGTTATCATTGTGGATATCATTGTAACCACATGGTTATCATTGTAACAACATGGTTATCATTGTAGCCACATGGTTATCATTGCAACCACATGGATATCATTGTAACTACATATATATCATTGTAATCACATGGATATCATTGTAACTACATATATATCATCATAACCACATGGATATCATTGTAACTACATATATATTATCGTAACCACATGGTTATTATTGTAACCATAACATTTTTCCATACAGGCAATCCAATATTCAAGTAGTAATATTCACATTCTTTAACAGCAGCGTGCTACACAACCCAAGTCCGATGCTTTCTCTTCAGTGTCTCTCGTTCCTCTGCCAGTGCTTAGCCTGCCAGCTGCTGTCAACCTGACGCTGACATGCTGCTCCAGCTGCTTAGAGCAACAAGAGCATTTCTGATATTTTCCTAAAGACTTTTTTTCTTTCTCCTTTTTTTCCAAAAAATACATTCAAAAAACTAAGTCTGATTTTAGTTGGACTTTAATTGAACTGTGTATTTTAGATTTTCTATTAGATATATGGAGTGACGGTTCTTCTTTTGGGAAGCTGATGGTATATCTTCAGTTCTCAGTAATTGGAATCTCTGAGTTAATGCATATCAACTTAATAATTCAAACTCTTCTGACCTCTAGTATTTAAAGTAAGGGCCTTGTGAAAATAAAGGTGTGTTGGTCGAACCTGTTCTTTAATATTCATCTCAGATACATACAGTATGTAGCCAATATGTTAAGCTGCTAGTTGTGTACACTAACTAGGCTGCCACTCAAAATGGTTGTGCCCCGAGTTTCCCAACCAAAAAAAGGCAAACCAAAGATGAATGACGGCTGAACTGATTCTTTTGAGTTTGATTAAATTATAACTTTGTTTTCTTAAAATCAAACCAAACCAAAATAGATTTTAAAAGGATAAAGGGTGTGTGTATCACAAAAGTGTAATATGCTCTGTGTGTGTCAGGTTGGGAAATGAAGGAGACTATGTCTAAGCGAATATTCCCTCCACCAGTCCTTGACAGACCATCATGTAATATCAACATTGTCATTTGATCCATGAGAAACCAGCAACCACAACCGCTCCAAGGACTTCACTTTCCCAAGCCACAGAAGAACATCCAGCCGGTTGAGACAACCTTCTTACACATTATTTTAATCAGAGGAAGTCTTATTTCTCTTCTTCCCTGCTGAAGGGTTTAGTCTGGATTCATTGTAGAGCTTCAATAACATCAAGTGGGAAATGGTCCCAGGATAATATTCATCCCCTTTCCCCCAATTTACACAAGGAGAGCAACTATCTGAACCGAATGCTGTGTTTAATAGGCTCCATACAGGCATCTGAAGAATATGTCGACAGGCTGAGTGAAGCTGATGTGTCGGGCTAGATGTGTCCAGTTTTTAGTCTGGGAGAAGAGAGATATTGGCTTCCAATAGTCTGCCAGTTGTCACCCAGTGGAACCAGCATACCCTATTGATCTGAGCTTTCAGTCCCAAGAACTTGCCAGGTGTTAAGATGTTGAGAGCTTTTCTGCTACATTACCTCCTCTGCCATGTTCCAACATGCTGGATATTTCCTCCATCCCTTCTGAACCACACAGATTTGAATATAATCTTATATTTTATTACCTTCTTTAAAATGCGGTTTCAATTGTCGTAGAAATTGCATTTGTGACTGTGTACCTTGGCCACCAATAAGCAAGGTTCCAACGTTACCTGGAAAACCTGCAAGCTCTTTATTCAGCTTTCTAGTAGAAGACTGAATTGGCTCAGATATCGGCCCCAGCACCCTGAATAGGATAAGCGGCCTGGATAATGGCATATTGGAATCAGTGTTTGTGAAAATAAATAAATGTCAAAATGTTAGCTTCATAGACATGTACACACTTGAAAAACTTCACAGACATATATACAATTTGCCATGTGTTAAAATACACAAGATAAAAAACTAGTAGGTAAAAGGTGGGTTTGGATGCAAGTACTAAATATTAACAATTAATACATATCTTATAGACATGGTAAAAAAAACTGCAGGTCATTAATTATATATCTCTTGAAGATGTCTCTTGTTGCTGTGGGTCTCCTGTATTGTCTTCCTGATGGGAGTTTTTCAAATTCATTAAACAAACGATGTGCAGGGTCCTGAACTACCTCTTAGTTTGTGTACTGTACAGCTCCACCAGCTTTCTTTGGGGGTTCTGCAAAGTTTTGCTAGCAGTATATCTTTCTCAAAACGTCTTTGCCCATCTCAAAGCTATTTAATTTCAATGCCTTCTTAAAATGTAGTCTTGATTGCTCTTACATAGTTAGGTTGGTGTCTAATCCCTTTTCTAGTCTTCCGACCACTCAAAGTTAGCTAGATACTCATAATCAATAATGTGCGTGCCAGAAAACTAAGAAACATACTCACCACTCGTGCCACTGACGGGCATCGCATTGGTCAGCATTCTAATTCTAATAAAACTTCATAAATGATAATCATCTAGAGGTCCTTAATAATTGTTTTTGAATACATATTACTTAATTTACAAATGGGGTATGAAAACCCAATCATGAAACACATAATAGTCAAGCTTATCAATCAAGAATAAAACATGTATAACTGTGTTCATGAATTGCATACTAATGAGTGTAAATGTTGGAACAATGCTTTATTACATGATGAATTAAGTGTTTAATCATACTTAACTGATGCTAAATAGCGTGTAGTTATTATAAAGTGTTATTAAATGTTAGGAGACACATGACCTGTGAAATGGAATATGAGAGAAACATTGGTAAAAAAAATTTAATTTGTAAATTTGAATAACATCCTTTAAATGAAAATGTACCAAAGTGAGTCTGAAATGAATTGTCCTCGTTGTTCTTCTCCTCAGGATTGCCCAGCAGAGTCAGGTGATTTCCGGGCCCAGCAATGTTCAGCCCACAACGACATCAAGTACCAGGGTGTCACCTACGAGTGGTTCCCGTCACCGTATGACCCCTCAGCACCCTGTGCACTGCGGTGCCAGACCAAAGGGAGAAGTCTCACTGTGGAACTGGCTCCCAAGGTGCTGGATGGGACACGGTGCCGGGCGGATGCGTTTGACATGTGCATCAGTGGAGTGTGTCAGGTAACGGGTCGCTCTACAAGTCAGTGTCATCCACCTCTGATAGAAATAACGCCACCGTTTGTCTCATCATCTATGTGAAAGATGTATGGCCTGTAAAGCTCGACTTGTTTAATATGTACATTTATTAATTGGATAGTGCATGCATGAGTTCACATGTTAATCGTGTTCTTTCGTTTATTTGTCTCCAAAATGGTCATTTGGGCACATTTGGGCACCATCTGTGCAATTTGAATTTTCTCATGTACCAAACCATACATTTCTCTTGTATATTACTTATGGTGTTCAATACATCCAAATACAGCAGTCTTTGGCCTTTCTTTGAAAAAATGCTTTTTTCTTCTTCTAATCAACAAAGCAGCATTTGCTGACTGTAAAGCGCTAAATCGCTTCATGTTGCTGTGTTCTTTGGTTCATATCTCGGTGATGCTTTGGTGCAGAAAGATGTTCTAAAGATGTTTAGAATCTGTGTTAAATCCTTTTGCTTTTTGCTGTCTGGCTTTTTATGATAGCACCGAGCTACGGGTTGCTAGTTCCGGAAACGGGCTTAGTGGGCTGACTGTCACGGATTGGCTGGGAGCCACAGGAAATAGGACTCAAAATGCAGATAAAGAGGCGGTAGTCATAACTCAGGAAATAGGACTCAAAATGCAGATAAAGAGGCGGTAGTCATAACTCAGGAAATAGGACTCAAAATCAGTTGTACAATTTTACACTAGTGACCTGATTTATTTTCCTCAACAAAATATAACCAAACGAACATGAAATGTTCCCGATGATAGAGGCAACACAAACAGCCCAACTCAGTGAGTTGTGATCAGTGAGTGGAAAGCTTGTTTTTTTGAGATAACAAAATAATTAACTCATGATTTCAAGACAACGGCATGAAATAAAAATTGTTTCCATCGTTCAGAATGTCCTCATTGCTTCGTTGCTATGCAGCCAATAATATGGCCTCACATGTGTTAATGGGGCCAACATGAAGTGCGAGGGTGAGCTGGGACATGGAAAGTGTTCCCTACAGTGTCGTAATCATGTCACAGACTCTATTCTTAGTGGAGCTTTGTTAGGATACACAGAGCTGGATTTGCTGTGGAATGCTTCCACTCCCTGGCTGGCTGCTTGATAAGAGGCGTTTGTGACAGGAGGAGGAGCACATGTATCACTCTTGACAGATCCATTTCCAAACAATTATAACTCTTCGGCACATAGGTGATGGAGCAGATTACGATTTCCAGCTTCTTACCGAGTGTTCTTGTATTGGAAAACCTATAGCTTTATTAAAGTGGAAAACAACAGATTTGTCGGTTTGACATGACACAAGTTCACATTCCCCAGGCCTGTAAACAGGGGAGACTGTCGGTTTCATACTTGAGGTGTTTAAAAACTACTTTGTAATAGGTTTTTTAAATTGAAAACATTCATTTGGAGAATATTCATTGTGAGTGCTAGAAAGGATTTCCTGCTGTAAATGATACGGCCAGCTAGAGCCATGTCACTTCTGCTTGTGGTCCTAAGTGTGTGTGCGTGTGTGTGAGCGTGTGTGTGTGAGCGTGTGTGTGTGAGCGTGTGTGTGTGTGTGAGTGTGTGTGTGCGTGAGTGTGTGTGTGTGTGAGTGTGTGTGTGTGTGTGTGTGTGTGTATTGTTAACTATATTAGCTTAGGCCAGGGGTGGGCCATTCATTTTTATCAAGGGGCCACAGGCTGAGCCATGTGACAGCTGTGTGGTGGTCTGTCATGTGACAGCTGTGTGGTAGTCTGTCATGTGACGGCTGTGTTGTAGTCTGTCATGTGACAGTTGTGTGGTAGTCTGCCATGTGACAGCTGTGTGGTGGTCTGTCATGTGACGGCTGTGTTGTAGTCTGCCATGTGACAGCTGTGTGGTGGTCTGCCATGTGACAGCTGTGTGGTAGTCTGTCATGTGACGGCTGTGTTGTAGTCTGCCATGTGACAGCTGTGTGGTAGTCTGTCATGTGACAGCTGTGTGGTAGTCTACCATGTGACGGCTGTGTTGTAGTCTGTCATGTGACAGCTGTGTGGTAGTCTGTCATGTGACGGCTGTGTGGTAGTCTACCATGTGACGGCTGTGTGGTGGTCTGTCATGTGACAGCTGTGTGGTGGTCTGTCATGTGACAGCTGTGTTGTAGTCTGTCATGTGACAGCTGTGTGGTAGTCTGTCATGTGACAGCTGTGTGGTAGTCTGCCATGTGACAGCTGTGTGGTAGTCTGTCATGTGACGGCTGTGTTGTAGTCTGTCATGTGACAGTTGTGTGGTAGTCTGCCATGTGACAGCTGTGTGGTGGTCTGTCATGTGACGGCTGTGTTGTAGTCTGCCATGTGACAGCTGTGTGGTGGTCTGTCATGTGACGGCTGTGTTGTAGTCTGCCATGTGACAGCTGTGTTGTAGTCTGTCATGTGACAGTTGTGTGGTAGTCTGCCATGTGACAGCTGTGTGGTAGTCTGCCATGTGACAGCTGTGTGGTGGTCTGTCATGTGACGGCTGTGTTGTAGTCTGCCATGTGACAGCTGTGTTGTAGTCTGTCATGTGACAGCTGTGTGGTGGTCTGTCATGTGACAGCTGTGTTGTAGTCTGTCATGTGACAGCTGTGTGGTGGTCTGTCATGTGACAGCTGTGTGGTAGTCTGCCATGTGACAGCTGTGTTGTAGTCTGTCATGTGACAGTTGTGTGGTAGTCTGCCATGTGACAGCTGTGTGGTAGTCTGCCATGTGACAGCTGTGTGGTGGTCTGTCATGTGACAGCTGTGTTGTAGTCTGTCATGTGACAGCTGTGTGGTGGTCTGTCATGTGACAGCTGTGTGGTAGTCTGCCATGTGACAGCTGTGTTGTAGTCTGTCATGTGACAGTTGTGTGGTTGTCTGCCATGTGACAGCTGTGTGGTAGTCTGCCATGTGACAGCTGTGTGGTGGTCTGTCATGTGACGGCTGTGTTGTAGTCTGCCATGTGACAGCTGTGTGGTAGTCTGCCATGTGACAGCTGTGTGGTGGTCTGTCATGTGACGGCTGTGTTGTAGTCTGCCATGTGACAGCTGTGTGGTGGTCTGCCATGTGACAGCTGTGTGGTAGTCTGTCATGTGACGGCTGTGTTGTAGTCTGCCATGCGACAGCTATGTGGTAGTCTGTCATGTGACAGCTGTGTGGTAGTCTACCATGTGACGGCTGTGTTGTAGTCTGTCATGTGACAGCTGTGTGGTAGTCTGTCATGTGACGGCTGTGTGGTAGTCTACCATGTGACGGCTGTGTGGTGGTCTGTCATGTGACAGCTGTGTGGTGGTCTGTCATGTGACAGCTGTGTTGTAGTCTGTCATGTGACAGCTGTGTGGTAGTCTGTCATGTGACAGCTGTGTGGTAGTCTGCCATGTGACGGCTGTGTTGTAGTCTGCCATGTGACAGCTGTGTGGTGGTCTGTCATGTGACAGCTGTGTGGTAGTCTGCCATGTGACAGCTGTGTTGTAGTCTGTCATGTGACAGTTGTGTGGTAGTCTGCCATGTGACAGCTGTGTGGTAGTCTGCCATGTGACAGCTGTGTGGTGGTCTGTCATGTGACGGCTGTGTTGTAGTCTGCCATGTGACAGCTGTGTGGTAGTCTGCCATGTGACAGCTGTGTAGTGGTCTGTCATGTGACGGCTGTGTTGTAGTCTGCCATGTGACAGCTGTGTGGTAGTCTGCCATGTGACAGCTGTGTAGTGGTCTGTCATGTGACGGCTGTGTTGTAGTCTGCCATGTGACAGCTGTGTGGTAGTCTGCCATGTGACAGCTGTGTAGTGGTCTGTCATGTGACGGCTGTGTTGTAGTCTGCCATGTGACAGCTGTGTGGTAGTCTGCCATGTGACAGCTGTGTAGTGGTCTGCCATGTGACGGCTGTGTGGTAGTCCGTCATGTGACGGCTGTGTGGTAGTCTACCATGTGACGGCTGTGTGGTAGTCTGTCATGTGACAGCTGTGTGGTAGTCTGTCATGTGACGGCTGTGTGGTAGTCTGCCATGTGACGGCTGTGTGGTAGTCTGTCATGTGACGGCTGTGTGGTAGTCTGTCATGTGACAGTTGTGTGGTAGTCTGCCATGTGACAGCTGTGTGGTGGTCTGTCATGTGACAGCTGTGTGGTAGTCTGCCATGTGACAGCTGTGTGGTGGTCTATCATGTGACAGCTGTGTGGTGGTCTGTCATGTGACGGCTGTGTTGTAGTCTGCCATGTGACAGCTGTGTGGTGGTCTGTCATGTGACGGCTGTGTTGTAGTCTGCCATGTGACAGCTGTGTGGTGGTCTGCCATGTGACAGCTGTGTGGTAGTCTGTCATGTGACGGCTGTGTTGTAGTCTGCCATGTGACAGCTGTGTGGTAGTCTGTCATGTGACAGCTGTGTGGTAGTCTGTCATGTGACGGCTGTGTGGTAGTCTACCATGTGACGGCTGTGTGGTAGTCTGTCATGTGACGGCTGTGTGGTGGTCTGTCATGTGACGGCTGTGTTGTAGTCTGTCATGTGACGGCTGTGTGGTAGTCTACCATGTGACGGCTGTGTGGTGGTAGTCTATGTCACGATGCTCAGTCTCCTACAAAAGTGCAACAGACTGCCTGTGATGCAATGCTCTTGCCCTGATGAAGTTAACTATTTTAGTTACAACATCAATAACATGGTTAATTTGTAGCACTGACTTACACAACACTACTGATGATGACAATGAAAAAAGAGCAATTTCTGGTCACGGTTCATTTCAGTCACTTTATCCTGCATTTGCTTCAGAAGTCTTCACATGTTTCCTCTGATGTGGACAACCATCCGTTGTAACACCTGCCAGTTTGTCCCATTTCAGTTCCAGCTTGTCTCACATGTGAACAAATCGTCCCTTTCTTTGGCCACATTGCTGCCAGCTTCTCCGTGATCTTAAAGTCCTTCGTTATCCCACGTACAAAGACGAGTAACTGGGCGGCGGCGCGGAGGTCACAGCTCTCATCCAAAGCCAGGGAGAAAAAGTCCAAATTGTCTGCTTTGTTTTGCAGCTGATGCTCCAGATTTCCTGGATCTTTCTTGTCATGTTCGTCTGGAGAGCGGCGCATCCTCAAACGCCTCAATACTTAACTCGCCTTCAAAGTAAAAACAGTGCTGTTGTATTCCATTAATGGCGTTGTAGCGTTAGACATTCCTGCAGCAGTCTATCGTTTTGCAGTCACCAAATTGGTTAGCTAGTAGCTCCTAGTAGCTAGCATTCACGGGAGAAAAACATCAGACAACCATCGTCTCGTTGGTCTGGGAATTCACACAGTTTATTCTGCGCATGCGCACAACAGCATCCAAGTGCACGCAGGCACACACGTTCTCATGTGACGTTACTGCATAGGCTATTTAACATGGCTCTGCTACCCATTTATACAAATATGCTCAACACTCCCACTCAAAGACATGTGTATAGCTCTCTATAGTGGTAAATAGAAACCAAAAATACATAACTCCAAAATAAAACATGTTGCATATTGGCAGTGTTCTAAAGACTTCAAAAACATTCACATCTGTCAGTTCACATTACTCTCCAAACAAATACCCCTTGAAACTCTCAAACTTAGCCCTTGTCACTGGCTTGGTAAGGACATCAGCTGCCATGTTTTCAGTAGGACGGTATTCTATAGATACTTTCCCTTCAGCGTGTGCAGACCGTACAAAGTGATACTTTATATCTATGTGTTTGCTTCTCTGTCTGCATACTGGGTTCTTAGATAAAGCTATCGCCTCCTGATTGTCCTCATATATCTTGACTGGTAGATGCTGGTTACTACCATCTATCCCTCTAAGTAGTTGTACAAGGTACATACTCTCTTTAATAGTGGCTGCTAGTGTCATATACTCAGCTTCACAGGTGGATAATGCCACCGTTGGCTGCTTCCACGATATAACTGGACCATTTTCAGTTAAGCTGAAACAGTATCCACTTGTGCTCCTCCTATCATCCCTATCGGCTGCCCAATCAGCATCACTATATCCCTCCAGTTGTAGTATGCTTTCCTCACATTTCTGGTAGTGTAGTTCTTGATCTATGGTACCCTTTAAGTACCTCAGTATGTGTTTTGCTGTAGCCCAATGCTGTTGCTTTGGTTCTGCTAGGTATTGAGATTGAGAGTTTACTCACAACCCAGCTCATGTCAGGTCTGGTACATGTCATAATGTATATCAAGCTACCTACTATCTCTCTATATCCTGTTGAATCAATAACTTCACCCTCACTGTCAAAGTTTAGCTTTTGTTCACATGGGGTGGATCTTGGTTTGCATTCGGACATTCCAAACTTCGTTAATATCTTCTCTATGTGTCTCTTTTGTGTCATTTTGATCTCTCCCTCAGTCTGTCTGAAATCGATACCCAGGAAGTGTTTAAGTGGACCCATATCTTTCATCTTAAACCTTCTCTTCAACATTTCTTTTACATCACTGAGTAAGGTTTTGTTACTCACTGCTGTGATTAAGTCATCTACCCCTACTAACAGAATCACTTTCTCGTTCTCAGATTTTCTGCTGTAGACACAATGATCAGCATCATTTTGCACAAAACCATTCTCTGTAAGGTGCTCATGCAGTAACATGTTCCAGTTATGCCCGGACTGTTTTAAACCATACAATGACTTGTTGAGTTTACACACTAAGTGTTCCCCTGTTTTTGGCTTGATCTCAAAACCTTCCGGTTGCTCCATGTATACCTCACAGTCTATTGGAGCATGGAGATAAGCAGTCTTTACATCCATTTGGTGTAGGGTAAGATCTTCCTGTACAGCCACCTGCATTAATGCTCGTATGCACCCTGTCGGTGAAAAAGTCTCTTTATAATCAATCCCTTCAACTTGACTACCCCTTTGCGACATATCTGGCTTTACAAGTCTCAGATCCATCTGGGCTCTCTTTCACTGCATATACCCAGCGACCTCCCACTGCTTGTTTGCCTCTTGGCAGTGGGGTCAGAGTGAAAGTATTATTCTCTGTCAAAGAGTTCATTTCCTCTTTTATCGCGTCAGCCCACATTTTTGACTTCTTAGAGTCCATTGCCTCTTTAAGTGTTTTAAGTACATCACAAGCCACTCTGTAGAAATAATCTACATTTTCACATTCGTCATTATTACACTCAGCTTTACACTGGTACTCTTTTAAGTTTGTGGGGCGACTATGGGTCAGTGGTTAGCATGCCCGTCTTTCAATCAAGAGGTTGGCAGTTCAATCCCCGCCCTAGTTGATGTGTCCTTGAGCAAGACACTTAACCCTGCATTGCTCCCCGTAGCTGTGTCTACGGTGTATAATGTAAAGTGTCTTTGAGTATCTTGAAAAGCACTATAAAAATGAAATTGATTATTATTAAGTATTCTGGAGCCTTTCTCTGTCTCATAGGGTATCTCTTTTCTCCCTCTTCTCCCTGAGTACTATCTGTCTGGGTCGGACCTGCCTCAGCAGCCTCTTCAGGCTGTCCCTGACCCTGGTTGACTATCTTTGATGGTGTATCTCCATAACACTCAATGTCTCCCCCCATTTAACAATCTGTTTGAATTTCACCAGCCTATGTTTTAGGACTTTTCCTGTCTCGGGATAATACACGTTATATGCTGGACTATATTTGTCATAGCCTACAAGGATCCCCTTTTTGCATCTAGAATCCAGCTTTTTCTTATCCTGCTGATATACGTAGCATTCAGAGCCAAATATATTCATGTTGGATAGGTTAGGTGTTTTTCCTGTGAAAACACGGTAAGGTGTCTGCTCTAGCCGCTTACTGTAGCACCTGTTGCGGATTTGAGCTGCTGTCTGTACAGCATATGTCCATAATTGCTTTGGGAGGTTACTCTCCAATAGCATGCATCGAGACATCTCGAATAAGGTTCTCCAACCTCTTTCGGCAGTTCCATTCTGATGAGGTGAGTAGGGTGCACTCTTCTCATGCCTTATCAAGTTACTCCTCAGTAAAGACTGGAACTCCTGCCCGGTAAACTCTGTGCCGTTATCAGACCGTATGCACTTTATCTTTCCATATGGAGCTACATCTGCTATGAATTTTTCTGTAGCTTTTGTCATGTCACTCTTTGCTTTAATAAAGTATGGAAAAATCATCCCACTGTAATCATCAGTAAATGCTATTGCATACCTGTATCCATCCTTATCTGCGGGTTCTATAGGACCGCATAGGTCTGTGTGTACTAGCTCTAGTACGGTTGTAGCTTTAGTGTCTGCCTGTCTGTTTCTGTTTTGTGTAAATTTACCCTGTGTGCATATTTCACAGTTTTGGTTGGACTTGTCATGTTTCCCTTTTATAGACATCCCTTCAACCACCTTTTCTAATTTTGCAACATCATCAAAATTACAATGACCAAGTATCTTATGCCACGTTTGAATGTCATGACA
The DNA here is from genome assembly GCF_009769545.1 of Cyclopterus lumpus. NCBI lineage: Eukaryota > Metazoa > Chordata > Actinopteri > Perciformes > Cyclopteridae > Cyclopterus > Cyclopterus lumpus. Next base: position 2,286,693 of record NC_046968.1, on the reverse strand, counting down.
ACCATACACTTCATCAACATTTTCATCCTCTGCAGTGCTAAGGTAATACAGCCTACCATACACATCCATTTTGAATATGGTACCATCCTTGTGGACCAGCAAGTCATTACCGTCCTTGAAACGGACCTCAGCTCCGTCGGCTGCTTTGACTGAAAAGATGTTTTGTGGAAACGATGGGATGTAGAGTGCTTGCTTGAGCCTCGTTTTCACCTGTCGTCCCTCGCTGTCCAGCAAGTAGACTTTGGCGTCTCCCCTCATCTTCGCCATCCCGCTCACCTTGGATCCGTCAGCGAGCTCGATCATGTGGTCCTCGGGTCTGAAGCTCTTGTCAACTGTTTTGAACTTTGTGGCGTCGTTGATCATGTGTGTTGTGGCGCCGCAGTCGACCATGAGACCCTTCTTGTTCCTTCTTTGTGTAGGACAGTCACTCAGCCTGAAACAGAAAGATGTATGCTCTGCCTCTGTCTCTCCATCAGCTTTCTTCACATGGTCACGGCCACGTCCTCGGCTGCGTCCCCTTCCTCGGTGTGGTGTGTCCCATTTTCGTTCCTCTCTTCTCACCTGGTAACCGTCAGGACATGCCCTGGCCATGTGTCCCTTTTTACCGCACGTGTAACACTCGACATCAGCCAGGTCCATTTTCTTTCCTCTTCCTCTTCCTCGTGGCCACGTTGCCCCGCTAGTCTTCATCACGTTGTCTTCTTCAACATTCACGTCACTCTTCCCATATTTTTCAGTACTCTCGTAACTTCGCAGTTTTGTTTTAAACTCGTCGAACGTTACAGTGTCACTTGTCTGAGTGATGTACACGATGAATGGCTTGTATGAGTCAGGTAGTCCTTTTACTACCATAGCCATTTGAAGCCCATCACTAATATGCTCTTCTGCTCTTCTTAATGACGTGAATATAGTCTCTGCTTGAATATTATAGTCCGTGACCGTTTCATTACTAGCCTTATGGAGCGAGGAAAGTTCACAATACAAACTCACAACGCGGGGTTTGTCTTTTCCCGCATAGTGCTCGCGGAGAATATTCAGTGCTCTTCTTCCATCACGTTTCCCGTCCCTCATTACCAATGACAAGCTCTTGTTGTCTAGACATTGCACTAGTTCTGCATATGCCTCACCGTTCTTTTCCTCGTCTTCCGCGAGAGCTGCTTCGTCACCCTCAGCTATCTCCGGGTCTTCCGAGATAACTTCTCTGAGGCGGCGTAACTCCATGTGCGCGAGGAACCTCGTTTCCCAGAGCTCGTAACTTTTCTCATCACCGTCGAATAAAAGTCTGAACCACCTTTGGTCTGATTGACTGGGCCCATAACCTGTAGCAGTCTATCGTTTTGCAGTCACCAAATTGGTTAGCTAGTAGCTCCTAGTAGCTAGCATTCACGGGAGAAAAACAACAGACAACCATCGTCTCGTTGGTCTGAGAATTCACACAGTTTATTCTGCGCATGCGCACAACAGCATCCAAGTGCACGCAGGCACACACGTTCTCATGTGACGTTACTGCATAGGCTATTTAACATGGCTCTGCTACCCATTTATACAAATATGCTCAACAGGCGTGTACTTATTTATTATTTTTTTATTGACCTCACCCGCGCTGGACTGGAACAGCCAAAGGGCCGGGTCTGGCCTAGACCCTAGTCTAGTCACTAGGGCCTAGGCCAGACCCGGCCCTTTGAAATCTTGCTTCAAACTAGTATGCTCTACGTACCCCTCTAGCCTCAGTTTGATCTGAGAACGTTTGTACCACTGAACAGTCTTTCCCTAAAGTGTGTACTATATCACAACTCCAATTATGCTCTCCCAAACAATTGACAAAACCATCATAACTGTTAAGAACTTTCTGATATTGAGGAATTTGTTCTAAAATCGGTCAATAGGTATTCATCTTTTTGACTCAACACATCAAAAATATTGATGTGAACTCGGCTGCATTGAATAGGAATGTTCAAATGGAAAACAAGCTAAAGAGAATGGGAGGAACTCAATGCAAAAGAGAAAGAGTAAAGAAAGAAATTCAGACTGAAAAAGGGAGTAGAAGAATAATGCTTCCTCAACAACAGCTGATATGATAGCATCCCCACCAGAAGCATTAACATACGCTGCTTATGCAAATCCAGCTGTCACACAGCACCAGCTCTCAATGCAGCTCCTTTGCTACAGAAGGCAGATAACATGTGAAACTGCATAATATCCTGTAATGATTTCTTAATACACAAGTCGGAGGTTAAACCGTACCCCCTCTACAGTTGTCATCCTGAAATATCTATAACAGCACAACAGCATATTTTCAAAAGTAACTTTTTTTGTGTCTTAGTATCAATATTAGATATCATGTTTGGATCCTGCTGTGTGTCATAATGGAAAACCCCAGTCATATGCCATTAACGCAAGTATCTGTAATGCAGAAGTTGGTGTTAAATCTGTTTCATGACCAACACCCAGCATTGACAACGTTGCGTCACGTGACTCTACAGCACTGAGTCACCTGAAGTAGTTATTGTGACAAGCATACTTATTGTTAACAATTATGTTTTTCCTAATCCTGACTATTCAAGTTGTTTCAAGTTGTTAATCACAAGTTACAGTGTTAACAGCTGCTATTTCACAACATTAACCACATGTTACAACGTTAACCTACATTTGTTCATGTCAACCACACATCCACCTTCTATAATGATGCCAGTGGCTTCTGCCAAAGCAGCCAAATATGATGAGTAGGGATAAAATCACAATGTGCCGACAAGAAATCTGCTCACGTTATTGTCAGGCTTAACGAAAGAAGGGAAATGTGATGGCACTCACACTTTGTTTATGGTGATGTTTAGATGAACTGGACAATATTTCTCTTTAATCTGAATAGTTCAACAGCATGTCACTTGAGGAGGGAACAACCCAAGTTTTCCACAGTTATCTGTTATTTTGTAGCACAGTGGCAATTTTAACTGTGCTTCAAAGAAAGGCCATCGGGTGCAAAAGGTAAAATCATTTTTAATATTTTGTTGGAATAGTGAAAAAGGAGCAAAAAGTATTACAGTGTTCTTGATGTGCACATACAGTGTACATTATATATCTCTTGGTGCATATTTACATTTATGCAGCTGCAGCCTTTATGTTAATATGAGGGCAAATCAATGTCAATATCCACAAGCGCATGCAAATTACTTCTGCGACAGCTTTCGCATCACTCCACGCAGGATATTTCACGGCCTGCCAGGAGAAGCACAACCTCAGTAATAGGGGACTTCAGTATGTGTGTGTTGTTTGCTGTTTGGTAAGGACCCAGGTAGAAACCATTAGAGCTTGTTTCCTCCAGGCTAGAAAAGTGAACCTCCTCCTCTTTGTTTGGCGAGCAATCGGCCAACAAGTTCATTTGAATGTGCTGGAATCCGCCCGTAAAAATCCAACAATTACTTGATGGACTCAGGCTGCTTCTGGACCAACAATCAGGCCAGAAAAAGAACCGTCTTGGCATGCAGAGAGGGCACTGGGCATGACCGGGATGAAATGGCATCACATGGCTGGTGATGGAGGCAGACGCTCAGGATGGAGTGCCGGGTAGCTGTGGTACTGTAGCAGAATGTTAGTCTGTGGCGGAATGAGGCCAATCCCTCCTCTACTGCATGTGTGTGGATTAATAATACACCACAAAGCAGCATGACATCAAGCTGTATACAAGAAGAGAAAGTAAGTACAATTCCATGGAGTAAAGGAGAAGAGAACAGTGGTGTGTAATAGTGTCTGTCAGTGTGTGTATGTGTCACTTTGTCACAGCAACTCGCATGACAAGCCTCAACATATCTACATGAGGCTGTGTGAGCACGAGAGGTAGATTAAATACAACTCAGGAATAGAGGAGAACTCACTGTTCAGTCGCACATAAGTCTGTACAACGAAGAAAATCAAAGTATATACTAAGCAGAATTAAATTGACAACATACATACAACGGTATGTGATCATATTTGGGGCTTAGAAAAGTCTACTTTCTTTTTATTTAGGGAGGAGAACTTTAAAAACTAGGGAGGATTCTGGTTTTTAATTTTACTGCTGTTCAAATATATCGGGATCAAAACGAACATAATATTGAGGAGCAAGTCTTTGTTTCATGTAATGTCATTATTAAGGGCTTGGTCAGTGGCCTTAAGCTTCACACTATGACGCTCTAGGTACCCCTCTGGCATCAGTTTTTTCGTTTTAGCTTGTTTATAGAAAGAAATGCATTTGTGCCATTACATTACATTTAGCTGACGCTTTTATCCAAAGCGATGTACAATCATGTTACATTAACACACCGTAGAACAGCTACAGGGAACAACTTAGGGTTCAGTGTCTTGCTCAAGGACACATCGACTAGGATTGAACCGCCAAACCGCTGATTGAAAGACGCTAACCACTGACCCACAGTCGCCCAGTGCCATACATAGAAGCAGTGGATGAGAGACTAGATTAGAAAATGGGTTTGCTTTTGTTTACATGTTTCTGTTAGTTGCACAGATGTATAAATAAGGGTTTGGCTTTTCAACAGTACAAAGTTTACTTTTAGCGGTCAAACTTTTTAACTTGTCTTGCATTTGTGTTTCTCCAAACTGAGTACAAGCACTCTGTGACCTGAAATTAAATACTGAGAATCTCAAAAATATTATAAATGGTTCTTCTATTCGGTTGTTCATGTTTTTTTATTCATGTTATTTAAGTTATTTAAGAATGTTATCATGGGGCATGCTGTAGCCAACAGCTTGAATACTATATGTCACCAGTCTGGAGTATCGTACATGAAGGCAAACTCATGTTCATGCAATTTAAAGTCTCCACATTGTGTGCCTATTTTGTCTGCTACAACTGGTTGTATTCAGTTTTGATTATTGTATGGATTAATAAATTATCAATTTAGTCTATAAAATGCCCACTGCATTGTTTGCACCCCGGAGCACAGAGGAGATGGCCAGACTACCGACACTCGTGGTCAGCTATAGATGCCATTGCAGATGATGGAATTATCATCATTCAGAAGTCCTCTCTTAATCCAGAGGTGTTGGCTAACTACAGACCGATCTCTAACCTTCCCTTCCTCTCTAAGATCCTTGAGAAAGTAGTCGCAAATCAGTTGTGTGACTTTCTACATCAGAATAGTTTATTTGAGGAGTTTCAGTCAGAATTTAGAAAACACCACAAAGACAGCACTGGTGAGGATTACTAATGACCTCCTAATTGCATCAGATAAAGGACTCATCTCTGTACTGGTCTTGTTAGATCTTAGTGCTGATAAAGGACTCATCTCTGTACTTGACTCGTTAGACCTTAGTGCTGATAAAGGACTCATCTCTGTACTTGACTCGTTAGACCTTAGTGCTGATAAAGGACTCATCTCTGTACTGGTATTATTAGACCTTAGTGCTGATAAAGGACTCATCTCTGTACTTGTCTTGTTAGACCTTAGTGCTGATAAAGGACTCATCTCTGTACTGGTATTATTAGACCTTAGTGCTGATAAAGGACTCATCTCTGTACTTGTCTTGTTAGACCTTAGTGCTGATAAAGGACTCATCTCTGTACTTGACTCGTTAGACCTTAGTGCTGATAAAGGACTCATCTCTGTACTGGTCTTGTTAGACCTTAGTGCTGATAAAGGACTCATCTCTGTACTGGTCTTGTTAGACCTTAGTGCTGATAAAGGACTCATCTCTGTACTGGTCTTGTTAGACCTTAGTGCTGATAAAGGACTCATCTCTGTACTGGTCTTGTTAGATCTTAGTGCTGATAAAGGACTCATAAACGTTCATGTTATGCAGATGATACTCAATTATATCTATATATGCCTATTCTTGTGGCCCTCCAGCAGTGCCAGTGCATCCATCATGAAGCATTACAAGTGTCACCGCTATTTGTATATTTTTACAGCAATAAAACTGATTGCCACCAAACTGATTGCGACAATCACTAATATCACCCTGGAATATCATTTTCAAAATGGAAATTGTATAGGTGAACACAATTTATTGTTATTGTTATTTGGATTGTATATATTTATTTGTTTACCCTTTTAAGCCAATTTAACCTCTAAGCTTTCCTTTACAATGTGTACCATCTTAGTTTAGCATGTCAGCACGCTAACATTCACTAATACGCACAAAACTAGGCTAATGGGATTACCATTAATTTTACAGTTATTTTGTCATAAAGTATTGCACAATATTAGATTTTTAGCCAATGAAATGGTAAAGGATCACCAAAGATATTTAATATATTCTGAGGGAAACATCAATATCAGTTCAAAGTTGTATGGCAATGCATCTAGCAATGAAGCCTTACTAAGTATAATGTATATCCAGCTCTCTTCTCATCTCTTCATGCGTTGATATATGACATATGTCCTTCTAAATGTTTATTTATAATGTGTGTGCAGGAGGTGGGCTGTGATCGGCAGCTAGCTAGTGGTGCCAGAGAGGATAACTGCGGCGTCTGTGGCGGTGATGGCTCCACATGCCGGCTGGTACGAGGACAGGCCCTACTCCACCTTACACCAGAACAATGTAGGTGCAATCTTGATCTGTGTCCAACTTACACACATGTCTTCATTCACTCTGGTTCCACTAATGTTTCACACGCTGGAGTTGTGAAATACCCTGACAGCCCTTTACCTTCTCCAAATGCCTCTTATTTAAGGCCATGTTTGATTTGAAGTTCAATTATTGGGCAAACAGATATTGTTAGCTTTCTGGCTAGTTTCCTACCTTTGCTTTCAACCTCATACCCTGTCTGAGTGTGACGTAAAAGTTTACCCTTTTAGGGGCGCACAATATAATCCAAGAATTTCATTATAGGCCTATAAAAGAACTCAACATAACTTTACTTAACAACTAAACAAGGTGTTAACTGAACACAGTGATCTACCACAAAGGCTTGTTTGAGATGACCCATGCACAATGCATGCTGGTTAAGTTTATGTCCAACTTGATCTTGACTTGCTCTGAAATGCTGTAGTCACAAATTCAAGGCGATCGCAGAATTTAGAGCCAGGCCACATTTGCTCTTCACCAACTAACTGCAAAACCAAGGGCATGATGGGAAACACCTGGCTGTCACCTGATCGAAGAGCTGATTGGCTCTTTGTTTTGACAACAAATTAGATAATGATATATTATTTATAATTACAAACTATTTGAACTTAATCTGCAAACTACTACAAAGTAGTCTATTAATCAAATATATGCTACTGTAAACGGTCTTGACGGCAGCCTTTTGTTATCCTACCCCCGATGCTGCAGCCTGATCTCGTCCACGTTCCAATCGAGGCGCAGTTCATCTCGAATGTCTCTTGACATATGAGGGAACAATAGTGGCTAAGCCAACCTAAATAACATACAAGGGGTAATCAAGATATAACCAACTATAACTATAATATAGCAAAGCAAACTAAATCCGGAATATACGTAAGTAACACGTCGTTTACTTTAAAAAGTCTCTCTTCAATGCTATACCTCCTTGCTTAACCACAGAGGGAGGTACCCTTCTAGTGTGAAAAGACACCAAGAGTAGGTAAGAGGGGCATTTTTTTTATTTGATGGAAGGGACTTATATATACAGTATTATAGGTATCTCTTGCAGTTAAAGGACTTAATGCATATAATATCCCCTGAGGATTTCCTATTCATCACTTTTCAAATGAAAGCTGCAGTTTGAACAGAACAACCCAAAGGCATTAGTCAGAGAATCATCAGTCTGTGGGTCAGGCAGTAGGGCGGGCAAGCCGGTATAGGTTGTAGGGTTCAAGTAGCAAGATCCAGAGGTTGGAAAGCAACACATGAGTAATCTGGCAACTGACTTGGGATAATTTGCTGGTACATGTACTGACAAGGCTTATGAGGGAAAGTAGAGCAAGTGAATGAGAGAGTAGACTGAGGCTGGTTGATGGATGGAGAATGGCAAATCCAGAGAGTTCCAAAGAAATGCATAGGCCTGAGAGAAGTGAGAAGTAGCTGGGGGGCAGACTGAGTCAAATTAAAATTACTCAGACATTGGGACAACATGGGGGTTGAACTCAATTCTCATACCTGTAGGGTTGCAAGTGAAAACATCGTTAAGCAAGTGAAAAAACGTTATCATTTTCATTGAGGTAAAAGTTTACTCACACTCGGATGAGAACCACCTTCGATGGGTAATGCGGTATACATATAGCAATAGCATTTCCACCGCAAACGGCTTTGTTGTGTTAGTGTGATCACCACCTTTTTTTGCAATGAATGAAACAATGGGAATGCAAAACTTCAAGAGGATATTCCTGGCTCATCTTAAAACCCCTCTTCCACCCACACTGGACCCCCTCCACTTTGCCTACTTCCAGAACAGTTGTGGGGATGATAGAATGCTATATAAATATTAATTTCAGCATTAAAAAACATCATCACTTTCAGGGCTGTCTCCAGTGACTTTTGGGCCCCATAAAAATATAATATTTGGCTTGATCACCACAGACCATGCCAACCCAATTGCTGTAACCCGATCGACCATTCAGAGCTTTAAATATCTCAATCATTGAAGGCTTGCAACTCTCTGGAATGCTTACTGTAAACTATTTGCTGAAAGTGAGCTTTTTAAATTACCAGATGTATCAAGTCCTTACAGGGTATGCTAAAACGTCACATCAGAAAGTGAGTGAGCGAGGTGAACTCCCAGTACTATCAACACCCAATGGACGTTTAGTGTGGTTTCTCTTTTTAAAGCCAATTCCATTCAATCCAATTATATTTGTATTGCCCACAAATATCACAATGCCACAAATTTGCCTCAGAGGGCTTTACATTCTTCACAAAATAGATTGTCCTCTGTCCTTGGACCAGTGGCGGCTGGCCAATAGAGGGCCTTGGGGCCTGGCCCCACCTTTGTTTTTGAAATATGGAATATAACCAGTAATATTTGTAAAATAGGATATCTGCGCAAAATATATGCTTTTCCTGCACGTCCTCTCTTATTATACTGAATATTATTGTGATATATATATATATATATATATATATATATATATATATATATAATATGCTTAATTGTATGAATAAGATGTCCTTATTATGTCACTGTTGGAATACATTTTAAATATTTAACTGTAAAGTATTCATTTGGTGTTTGATACTTTCTTTGCATTGAATCATACTGGGATGTTTGCTGAAATTGATTGGATGGCCCTACCAAAAACAAATTCCACCAGCCGCCACTGCCTTGGACCCTTGCATTGAATAGACAAAATATGATTTAAACCAGTTTAATCTGGTTCCCTGAATGCCAATTAAATGTTCCAGTCTCTCTAATAGGATGTGATGATCAATGGTGTCGAAAGCAATCATAAGTCTTTTGTCTGATGCTATGAGAAGGTCATTAGTAATTTTCAACAGAGCTGTCTCTTTGCTGATGATGCACTGTAAATCGTAACTGACAATCCTTTAAAGAAGTGAAAGTCACACAACTGATAAGTCTCAAGGATCTTGGAGAAAAGTCAAAGGTTAGATAAATGTGTATAATTGACTAAAACCTCAAGAGTGAGTTTTTTAAGAAGAGGTTTAATTAAAGCTACTTTTAAGGGCTATGGTACATGGCTTGTTAATAAAGACCGATTCTAAAGAGGTGCTAAATAAGTGAAGAACTTCTTTAAACCGCCTATTTGGGATTGGGTCTAAGAGACAGGTAGATGGTTTGGATGAAGAAATCGTACAAGTCAATTGGTGAAGGTTGATGGGAGGAAAGCAAGTCTAGAACTCGAAAGATGTTAAATTCCCAACTCAGAAGAAGAAGAATTAGAAAGCAAAGTTTATTGTATATTTGCAGAGAATGACGATGGATACTTACTGGCAAGCGAGGCAAGGTAACGGAGATGGCATGCTGTAAGTGGCAAGCAGAATTTTGCATAGATTCTGGAACAAGAAGAAACTGATTAGCAAGCAACCTGGATTTGCACACAAGAAAAGTACTTGAAACTTTAATTTACTTTTCAAGCGTCCTATTTCAAGAACCCATCTGATGACTCCACTCGGCAGAACTGGAGGTTGCAAAGAGTTCAGTCTACTCAACTGGAGCGATTGAGGACCCTTCTTCCAGAATTCCCTCTCTTGGTGTTTTGATGATGAGGGTGGATAATGTCCTAATATGCTCCCAAAATCCCCCGAAAGATGTTCCCCACTCAGTTGTGCAGGTGTTTCCTGTATTCTACCACCCATCTCTCAATATAATATTATACTAAATGTTACAATGAAACCTTTCCCACTTTGTGTCTACTTGCAGCTATGAAGACAGTACTGGAGATGCCATCAGGAAGCCGCCTTCTCAGACTCAATGCCAAAGGACCTGATATGATTGGTGAGTCACAGTTCAGTTGTTTCTTCATTTTTCTGTGTTTCATCCTCAACAACCTTTAACCAGTAACACATATACTGCTATATACACATATTAATCAATCTGACAAGTGGTATTGTTTTTATACCACCGAAATTATTAAATTAGCCCTTGTGGTTGAGGAGAAAAACCAGTTTTAGTATGGATATGAAAACCTTCGCAAATTCTTTATAAAAGAAAATAAAGAAAGAATTTGAGAAATACAGGAGTTCAGTGAAGCCACCATCACGGACTGCAGGCAGTGTGGCATCTGGGTTGCATGAGCTCTCAAAGTGTTCCTATTGCTGCTTGATGACACTACCGTAGCCTTGAGGTGGCCTTATTTATGATTCTGTTTGAGATTTTTAAGGACCGAATTTTGGGCCACCTGGGCAGAGAGTCACTTTTTTACCTGCAGATTCAGGTGTCAATGTGTCAATGACTTGTGTCAATGACTTGTGTCAATGACAGTGTCAATGACTTCATGGCACTCCAACAAAAAAGAGTATGCTTAGTTGCTTTAGTAACATCACTTGGGTAGTTATTTTAATAACCAAAACCAATATCTTTTCTTCAACCTAACTAAATAGTTGTGTTCCTTAAACCTAAACTAAGTTGTTTCCTGCGAAGAATTAACGTTATCTTTAAAAGAATGTATGCATGTAACAAGCGGAAATTGAAACATGTTACTTGAAAATTGAAGAAGAATTAGGACTTACTTTTATATAAGACATCATACTAACTATTGTATGATATTCTGTTGTATGGGCACATCCAAATGGGAAAACATGAGGACCCAAAAGAAAGTGGAGGGAATCTGGCTTCTGGAAAATTCAAAGATCCACCATCCATATTACACCCTGTCAGCCTGAAATCTGGGAGATTATTTAAAGCTGCTTGTCTTATGTGCATTCCTGGACTTTACACTAAAGAGCCTAGAAATAAACAGCCTCCAATGCTCCTATGATTATAACTCAGTTTTTATAATGTATTTTATATCTACATATGTAATTTTCCGTCTCTTTGTTATTTTCCTGTCTACATCTAGAGCTGTGTACAACTGTGGCAAGCACTTTACCGATACATATTGTGATACACGTAATGGTAAATGGACCTGTACTTGTACTGTGCTTTTCTAGTCTTCTGACCACTCAAAGCTCTTTAACAATAACACTAATTGGCTAAGGTTCCACCTGCCAATCAGCAGTAACTAACATTCACACACAGTAGAACAGCTATGGAAGACATTGTGGGGTTAAGTGTCTTGCCCAAGGACACATCGACATGGGCTATCGGAGCCGGGGATCAAACCACCGAGCCTCTGATTGAAGGACGATCCTGCTCACCACTGAGCCACAGTCACCCCACACGTGTCACGATAGACGCGGACATAACGATACACTTTCATTTAAACTATCGTGATAGTAAGCTTTATGGATATTTTTGCACAGCCCTATCTATCCCTGTTTGTTTTGCTCTTGCAGTAGTATATCTAATAGTCTATATATATGATATGCCCTACCTTGACTGATGGTATCACTCCCCAACAAATAGTGTTTTTCTGCATTTAATGTGATATCATTTTAAATCATATAAAGTGAGAAGGGTTTCCTTTTTTAACATTGAAAGTTATTGTACAGTAATGAACGTCCATCATGCTCTGTCTCCCTCAGTTATCGAAGCTGTGTCTCTTCAGGGGAGATTCGAGGAGACCAGTCTGGTGTCTACAGGCTCCTATGTGATAGGAAACACCTCCTTGGACTTCCAGAGAGGGACGGACAGGCAGACACTCAGGACACATGGCCCACTCAATGCTGACTTCATGATCAAGGTGATCAAAAAGTACAGACCTAGGTTAATAGCAAAACAGCCGTAGGACTTTTTGGCTTCAGATGTACATACTGTATTCAAGATAGTAAATTAATTAACCAGTCTGTTGCATAATACTTGGCAATGCAGGTTTTTTTTTAATAAAACAGCCTTAGGACTTTTGGCTTCAGATGTGCATATTGTATTCAAGATAGTATATTAATTAACCAGTCTGTTGCATAATACTTTGCAATGGAGGGATTTTTAAAATTAAATGTTGAGGTTGTTGCTAGCGGCGCTATTGGTATCACTGTTGAAGAGGTCTTTAAAATTGAAATCGAACCAAATCTTCCTATTTGTAGTGACTATTGTTTCACAACCCCTTTCATGTTGCAGTTTTAATGAACATAGCATAGCACTTTAACAGAGCCTCCACACAGTCGGATGTCTTTGTGAAGATAAAGGCCTTTTTCAATGATGTCATCATTTTGTCAACATTCTACATTTCTAAAGAATAAGTCTGTTGATATTCTATATTTGATTTCTTGTTAACAAACAATATATGTATCCTGCTAACAAGTATTGTGTGTGTACCCAAACCCTGATATATTTTATTCCTTTATGATACAGAGCGTATAAGTCAGGTGAGGTAGTATAAGTCAGGTGAGGTAGTATAAGTCAGGTGAGGTAAGGTAGTATAAGTCAGGTGAGGTAGTATAAGTCAGGTGAGGTAGTATAAGTCAGGTGAGGTAAGGTAGTATAAGTCAGGTGAGGTAGTATAAGTCATGTGAGGTAGTATAAGTCAGGTGAGGTAAGGTAGTATAAGTCAAGTGAGGTAGTATAAGTCAAGTGAGGTAGTATAAGTCATGTGAGGTAGTATAAGTCAGGTGAGGTAAGGTAGTATAAGTCAGGTGAGGTAGTATAAGTCATGTGAGGTAGTATAAGTCAGGTGAGGTAAGGTAGTATAAGTCAAGTGAGGTAGTATAAGTCATGTGAGGTAAGGTAGTATAAGTCAAGTGAGGTAGTATAAGTCATGTGAGGTAGTATAAGTCAGGTGAGGTAAGGTAGTATAAGTCAGGTGAGGTAGTATAAGTCATGTGAGGTAGTATAAGTCAGGTGAGGTAAGGTAGTATAAGTCAGGTGAGGTAAGGTAGTATAAGTTAAGTGAGGTAGTATAAGTCATGTGAGGTAGTGTGAGTTAGTATAAGTCATGTGAGGTAGTATAAGTCATGTGAGGTAGTATAAGTCATGTGAGGTAGTATAAGTCAGGTGAGGTAGTATAAGTCATGTGAGGTAGTGTGAGGTAGTATAAGTCATGTGAGGTAGTATAAGTCAGGTGAGGTGAGGTAGTATAAGTCAGGTGAGGTGAGGTAGTATAAGTCAGGTGAGGTAGTATAAGTCAGGTGAGGTAGTATAAGTAATGTGAGGTAGTATAAGTCATGTGAGGTAGTATAAGTCAGGTGAGGTAGTGTAAGTCATGTGAGGTAGTATAAGTCAGTATAAGTCAGGTGAGGTAGTATAAGTCAGGTGAGGTAGTATAAGTCATGTGAGGTAGTATAAGTCATGTGAGGTAGTATAAGTCAGGTGAGGTAAGGTAGTATAAGTCAGGTGAGGTAAGGTAGTATAAGTCAGGTGAGGTGAGGTAGTATAAGTCAGGTGAGGTAGTATAAGTCAGGTGAGGTAGTATAAGTAATGTGAGCTAGTATAAGTCACGTGAGGTAGTATAAGTCAGGTGAGGTAGTATAAGTCAGGTGAGGTGAGGTAGTATAAGCCAGGTGAGGTAGTATAAGTCATGTGAGGTGAGGTATTATAAGTCAGGTGAGGTGAGGTAGTATAAGCCAGATGAGGTAGTATAAGTCTTGTGAGGTAGTATAAGTCAGGTGAGGTAGTATAAGTCATGTGAAGTAATATAAGTCAGGTGAGGTGAGGTAGTATAAGTCAGGTGAGGTAGTATAAGTCATGTGAGGTAGTATAAGTCAGGTGAGGTGAGGTAGTATAAGTCAGGTGAGGTATTATAAGTCATGTGAGGTGAGGTAGTATAAGTCAGGTGAGGTGAGGTAGTATAAGCCAGATGAGGTAGTATAAGTAATGTGAGGTAGTATAAGTCTTGTGAGGTAGTATAAGTCAGGTGAGGTAGTATAAGTCATGTGAGGTAATATAAGTCAGGTGAGGTGAGGTAGTATAAGTCAGGTGAGGTAGTATAAGTCATGTGAGGTAGTATAAGTCAGGTGAGGTGAGGTAGTATAAGTCAGGTGAGGTAGTATAAGTCATGTGAGGTAGTATAAATCAGGTGAGGTAGTATAAGTCATGTGAGGTAGTATAAGTCAGGTGAGGTAGTATCAGTCAGGTGAGGTAGTATAAGTCAGGTGAGGTAGTATAAGTCAGGTGAGGTAGTATAAACCGTGTCGCGGTGGATGGATCCAACAAACTCAAGACTCACCCAGGAGGTCACTGTCCGTGTCTCGTCTGAAACAAAAAACATTGACTTATTTGAACTTCTATGTAGCATAGAGTAATATAATGTTATTTAGCATCAGGTAGCATAAAGTAATAATAATGGAAAGTAACTTAGCGTTCCAACTTATTTGAGCCGAAACATGATCTTCTCCTAAACCTCACCAAGTGGTTTTCACATCATTAACCGTGTGTTGAAGTCTATGGGACTGGATCTGTTGAAAAACTTTGCTAATGAGGTACCAAGTGCCTTAAAAAGTGATGCCGAGGGGTATTTACCATTTACATGTTGCAGAAATACTCACCAAAGCACCTAATCTACGTTGCTCCCCAAGTGCAGCTGGCGGCTACTTTAATTCGTAGGAATAGTCAAATTCAGAGAACCTTCATGTATGTACCTGTGTGTAAATGACGATCAACAAGTTTAATTAAGCTTGGGCTGCTTGTGTTTTCGGCGCTAATGGAGTGAAGACAAAATGAACAAAATTGAAGGATATGAATTGTAATTCAAGCATGAGTCAGTGTTGGGGTAGTGCTATTCAACGAATAACATTGGCAATGAACTATTAATACAAATTGACACTGCCTCTATCCCTATGTCTCAAGTAGCATAACATCCACTGGCAGTTCGAGGCTTGAGACTGAGGCCTGTGTCTAATTTTACATATCTGCTAATAAAACTAATTCAAGAGACCTGCTTGTACCTACAATTCGTGTTTCTCTTCTTGTATTTATTCATAGTTATTAACTTTGTCTTATTGTTTGCTTATATTGTTGCACATTACTTTGCTACATTGACCTCTTGTATTGAAGTGGTACGTGCTGGATGAAGTGCAGAAATAAGTGGCATGCTGTATTGGGACTGGAGCATTCAATATTCTGCCTAACCTTGGACTGACTGCTTTGTGTGGGTGTTGCATGGTGTTGTGGGGGAACATAAAGCAGATGGCAATAAAGTCATCTTTATTGTCTTCAATGGGAGAATGGTGGTAAACTCTGTGTGATGGGGGCCGGTGTCTCACGCATTCTCATAATAGTGATAAGCAACATTTTTGATTTTCATTCATTGATATGTAAGCTTCAGAAAAAATGTGGGTAAAATAATAGCTCTAAAAAAGCCTGTGACAAAATAGTATTACCAATGAGCTTGATGCACTGTCATTTATTAATTGTGTAATAAAATATATTTGACAATATAAATTATATTATGCTCTTCTTTTCACACAACTTTTTTTCTCTCCTTTACCTAAAGGAATACTTATATATATATTTGTATCAATAACATTTCTCTGAAAACATGATACAACATTTCTCAGGAGTGCCCTATTAACATGATTCTTCTACTTGATTCTCCTTAGTGGGGATTCTCTAATTTACTGAGCTTTACTTTGCTATTGGATATTCTGTTCTCTATTCTTCTCTACCCTATACTACTTAACATAACAATGTTCTTCATAACTATTTATTCTCCCCATATGTTGTGCAGATGAAGTATGGAGGCTCCAAGGATACAGTTGTCCAGTTTCTCTTCTACCAGCCAATCAGGTACCAGTGGAGACAGACTGACTTCTTCCCCTGCTCGGTTACCTGTGGAGGAGGTGAGGTGACCATCAGTCAGTCGGCAGTAATTGTAAACAGGTGTCTCTGTGTTTGTACGATAATTTATTATTCTATATATATATATATATATATTTTATCCTCAGCTTTTTTATATCCAGCGTCATTTGTTGATATCTGCTACTTTGTTCATCCCCAAGGCTATCAGCTGAACTCTGCAGAGTGCACAGACATCAGATCCAACCAGACTCTGCCCGAGCATCATTGTAACAACTATCCTGAAAACACCAAACCCATACCAAAACTCAAGGAGTGCAATATGGACCCCTGTCCAGAGAGGTAGGGATCTCAATACAGGTTGACTTTTGTATTTGCTTTTTAAAAAGCTCAAAGCAAGTACTTTGGAAGTTATGAGGTCTAGTATAAACAATGGGTCAAACAATCACATGGCTTTCATCCACAAGATGTCCCTTCTGAAACTGAAAGACAACATAATCCAAAACCTAACAAAGTACTATTGTTGCCTAAACCTAGTAACCACTAAAACCAACTGTGGCCGTGTGTCAACATGTGGCAAGTTGGGAATGAGAACGGGTGGTCAAATAACTGCAGAAATGCATAGATTTGATAACGCTTGGAGAGGTAGAAATGGAGCAAGAATAAACTAGATTTGAAATATTATCCAATCAAATCTGCACTTCACTGCAGCCCACTGCTCCTTAATAACTAACGATCGGTTGAAATGCAGAGCCCAATTTCATGTATGTATGTAAAATATGTAATATGATGATTTTAAATGTCCTTGCTGCAATGATGAGAGCGATATCTCGGCTAAAGAGCAGAAATGCTAAATCAGCAGTCTTCATATCCTTGTACCCCTTTTTTGTAACCCTGAAGACAAACTGCTATTAATAAGAACTGTGTCGGCTTACATTCATCATCTATGCTTTCTTTCCTTGATTCTTATGACCTCATGACTTCGGGCTGCAATCTGGATTCCAGTCTCATAAACACTCAATGTTTTGTGATATTTTGTCTCCTCCAGTGATGGATTTAAAGAGGTGTTGCCTTATGACCAATTCCAACCTCTGCCTCGGTAAGTGACCTTACAATCCATCATTTTATAAGTTACTTTACTGCTGCCTTTCTTCTCTTTGACATATTTCCACTTTGTACTTAGTGTTGGCTGAGAAGTAACACAGGACGTCAGTTGGCGGAATGTGTGGAGAAATCTGGGATACGATTTTTTGAATACATCACATTATCACAATGAAGCACCCAGAAGTAGAAGAAAATAAAATGAAATCAAGACAGGGAGGAATTTGCCTACATGAAAAACTGACATAATTGTAATAACATGTAAATCCTACTACTCTGTCAGTTGTTCCTAATCTTCATGGTTTGTTTTTCAAGGACCACACTTTTGAAAGCAACATATTGTTGTGGTGTGATTGATTAATGATTGATCTATTCATTTAGTTATTCAGTAAGTGTGCTATGCCTCTACTGCACAGGCTTTCTGGATTTAACTTAATATATAAGTCTATTGTGGCAGTGGGGTGTGGTTAGGCTCGGCCGCAGAGTGGGTGTGGTTCAGGGAACGGTGCCGGGAAAGGTCTAATCAACCTCAGCTGGGGTGAGGGTTAATCAGCCCAGCTGCGGTTAATGAGTGTGTGTTTGTGTGTGTGTGTGTGTGGGTGTCTGTTTTTCCCTCAAAAGGAGCAGTAGTGACTGGGAAGAGGAAAGCAGCGCGACAAGAGTGCGGAAGTACCGTGTTACGCAATAAAAGAGCTTTTGTAAACCCCAAATAACCCTCGTTGCTTCGTCCACTGGACCGGATCTGAGGCGCCTTCTGTTTTTCCCTCAAAAGGAGCGGTAGTGACGGGGAAGAGGAACGCAGCGCGACATCCCGCCTTACGCACCCCCTAATCTTGGGAACAGATTGGCCGGGGTTTAACAAGTTAATGGGACAGGCTGCGGGGGTGCGTTCACGGCCGACAGGGACATGCGATATCTGCGCTGTGCTCAGCGGTGACGCTAGGTCGTCCGACACTGCCGTTTCACTCCATGGAAGATTTTCCACTTGAGCAGTCTCGTGACGACACTCTACGCTCAGCCTTCGACCAAGTGATACGAATTGATAGTCAGTTGGTGCGCCCTGACGCAGCGCAGTCATATCCGCACTTTTCATTGATTAGGGACATACTGTACAGAGTGAACCGTGACGCTCAGACAGGAGAGGAAAACACCTAGTTGCTGGTGCCGAAGAGCCGCCGGGAAATGATTTTCCAGGCGACTCACTACAACCCGATGGCTGGTCACATGGGATACGATAAAACACTAGACCGGATAATGACCCGATTTTACTGGCCGGGCGCCGTTGGTGTGCATCCTGCCCGGAGTGTCAATTGGTAAACCACCCGGCCATTCCGAGGGCGCCTTTGCGTCCTCTGCCATTAATGGAGGTTGGGCCATTTCACCGGAGTGCACGCGGATATCGCTTTGTGTTAGTCCTCGTGGATTACGCAACACGATATCCGGAGGCGGTGCCATTGCGCAACATTTCTGCAAAGAGTGTCGCACAGGCGCTGTTTCAGGTCATCTCCCGAGTCGGAATCCCGAAAGAGATTCTGACTGACCAGGGCACCCAGTTCATGTCACGAACACTGAGAGAACTTTACGGGTTACTGGGCGTTAAGTCTATTCGGACCAGTGTGTACCACCCACAGACCGACGGTCTGGTGGAGCGTCTGAATAAGACTTTGAAGTCCATGGCTTGATTCTCTGTTGTTTTGCAGTGCGGGAGGTCCCCCAGGCCTCCACGGGATTTTCTTCCTTTAAACTTTTGTTCGGCAGGACTCCGAGTGGGGTGCTCGACCTGTTTAAGGAAAACTGGAAGGAGGGGCCGAGCACAAGTAAAAGTGAGATCCAGTACGTCCTGGACCTGCGAGCAAAACTCAACACACTGCGTAGGATGTCACGTGAGAATTTGCTCCAGGCCCAGGAGCGTCAACAACGCCTGTACGACAGAGGGGCCAGGCTGAGACAATTCACACCGGGAGAGAAGGTACTTGTAGTGCTTCCTTCTTCCAGCTCTAAACTTCTGGCCAAGTGGCAAGTGGGGGATGTCGACTATGAGGTGGTGTGTTCTGATAGGGGCGGAGCTACACAGATTTACCACCTCAACCTCCTAAAAGCATGGAGGGAGGCAGAGTCTGTTTCTCTGGTGTCTGCGGTATCTGAGAGAGAGGAGCTGGGGCCTGAGGTCCCAAAATCCATCAATCCGGCCTCGCTCCTTTGTGAAGACCATCTCTCTGGGACCCAGAGAACAGACATTGCCCAGTTGCAAGAGCGGTTTGCTGACATGTTCTCTCTCCTGCCAGGATGCACAAACCTCATCATGCACCAGATTGAGACTCCTCCAGGCGTGATGGTGCGGTTACAGCCCTACAGGTTACCTGAGCACAAAAGAAAAGTGATTCAGAGGGAATTGGCTGCCATGCTGGAGATGGGGGTAATAGAAGAGTCCCACAGTGCCTGGTGTAGCCCCATCGTTCTTGTCGTCAAGAAGGATGGATCTATACGGTTCTGTGTGGACTATCGCAGGGTGAACGATGTGTCACGATTCGATGCTAACCCAATGCCCCTGGTCGATGAACTCCTGGACCGACTGGGCACTGCGCGTTTCTTTACGACCCTGGATTTAACCAAGGGCTACTGGCCAGATTCCTCTGTCGCCAGAGTCCAAGGAAAAGACGGCCTTCTCCACTCCGTTTGGTTTATACCAATTCACCCCGCTTCCCTTTGGGTTGTTCGGGGCCCCAGCCACCTTTCAACGCCTCATGGACCAGGTGCTGCGGCCGCACGCTGCATATGCTGCCGCCTACTTGGATGATGTGATCATCCACAGCACCACCTGGGCGGAGCATGTGCAGCGGGTGGGCGCGGACCCGGAAAGGAGCCTCAGATCCGGTCCAGTGGACGAAGCAACGAGGGTTATTTGGGGTTCACAAAAGCTCTTTTATTGCGTAACACGGTACTTACGCACTCTTGTCGCGCTGCTTTCCTCTTCCCAGTCACTACTGCTCCTTTTGAGGGAAAAACAGACACCCACCCACACACACACACACACACACACACACACACTCATTAACCGCAGCTGGGCTGATTAACCCTCAACCCAGCTGAGGTTGATTAGACCTGTCCCGACACCGTTCCCTGAACCACACCCCCACTCCACCCACTCTGCAGCCGAGCCTAACCACACCCCACTGCCACATCTATAAAATAACTTTTTAGAAATAGACTATACAAACTGAACAACAATACTCATGGAACACTGTGGCGGCCTGGGTTCTGGTCCCTCTGATGTGTGTTGGCGCCTCTCTCTCCCCTGTTCTTGTCTATGAGTAAAGGTTCGAAAAGTGGAAGTCATCTCAAGAAGAGCAACTGAGAAGAAATACATTTCATGTCCATTCAGTTTATATGACAAAAAGTATTATTTCATATAATGAAAGCAGTTGTAGTAGGAGTAATAGCAGAAATAAAAGCAGAAAGATGATTAGCACTTATAATGGTAGGTCTAATGGCACCATCAATGTGAGAAATCAGAAAAAGACTCTGGGGAAGAGCCAAATTAATAACATCCTTGAATGGGACATGAATGCATACATATGAAAATGAAGAGGAGGAAAGGTGTATCAAAAGAAGATGTATCATAGGAAGTCCCCGTGCACCCTTGGTCTATTGCAGCTTTGGGTCAATGCTGGCTCACGCTTGCCTTGGACAAGCCATAACTAGGGCTTGTCCAAGGCAAGCGTGAGCCAGCATTGACCCAAAGCGTAATCAAAGAAGAAATGTGGAAAGGGTGTCTGCCTCCCGGACTGAAACTAGGAGATAGTTCCCCGGGAGAGGAGCTGGACAGCTGAAGGCTTTGGATCCCATCTTACTTTTACAAACCACAAGTAATCCTGCATTCTGGGAGCGCAGTGTTGGGGGTAATTGGGTACTACTAGCTATTTAAGATATAATGGTGCCTGACTATTAAGGGTTTTGTAGATGAGGAGTAGGATTACAATTTATATTCTGGATTTTGTAGGGAGTCAGTGTAGAGAAGCTAATACAGGAGTAATATATCTCTTTTCCATTCATGTCAGTCCACGAGCTGCAGAATTTTGGATCAACTGGAGCATCTTTAGAGACTTATTGGAGCATCCTGACAATAAGGAATTGCAATTTTCTAGTCTACAAGTAAAATATCCATGGATACATTTTCTGAATCGTTTTGAGACAGGATGTGTCTGATTTTTGCAATGTTACATTGCCGTAAAAAGTTTGATGTGGGGGTTAACGGACATATCGTAATCGAAGATAACCCAGAGAACCTTTACTGTGCTGCTTGAGGACAGGGCAATGCCATCTAAAGTAAATATATCAAGAGATCATTTGTTTTTGATACAATAAGTCTTAGATGAATAGATAGAAAAATGTAGCCGTGTTATAGTTGAGGGTTTGATTTGGCCAGTGATGATTTATTGTAAAGTCTTATTGCAGTGGGCAGGAATGATCTCCTGTATCTGTCCTTGTGACAGCGGAGCTGAATGAGTCTGTTGGACGAACTGTCCTGTACTCCACTTCCTGTCCATCCTTTATACACCCGACCACTGCAGAGTCATCAGAGAACTTCTGCAGATGGCATGACCCCGAGTTGTACTGGAAGTCAGTGGTCTACAGGGTGAACAGTTCCCTGTGGGGCTCCAACATCACTGACCACCGTTAGACAGCACACGGCCCAGTCAGACACACTGTGGTCTGCCTGTGAGGTAGTTAGTGATCCAGGAGACGGTGGACACGTTGGCCCCCACCACCCGCAGCTTCTCACTCAGCAGTAGTAGTTGGATGGTGTTGAATGCACTGGAGAATGCAGCTCAACATGGGTGACAACGGTGTGTGTGTGTGGGGGGGGGGGGGGGGGGGGGGGGGGGGAGGCAGCAGAGGTGGTTGGGAGGTGTGGTGTGTGGAGGAGACAGATGAGGGCTGTGAACCAAACCTATTGAAGAAACAGTTTAGCTCATGTGGCCAGATAGACATCTAGTGTGCAAACGTTTACCTCACCAGAGCCACGTCAGAACATTGGGTATGTCCCAAGTCTCTTAATTGCGTCCCCGTTTCCCTCACTTGCGTCTCAGTCCCGGAATGCGTTTGTCTTATTTATGAATTATTTGCATCTGTATGTTTTTCTATTCAGATTTTGACGTCATTATAAAATAACCCAGAACATGATTATGGTTTCTCTTGAACATCCAAATTAATTAATTTGGCTCAAGGTTAAACTTACAACTTAAACTGTATAACACATCAAAACTCATAATAAAGGTATCTCATATTAACATAACATCTTGTGCACACAGCAACACACTAACCTAACTATCCATCCCCATAGCAGCCACGAGTGTGAAAACATACCGAACTGATTACAATCAACATAAATCTGCCCTTCACCTAACGTACCTCCCCCAATACTTGGTCTAACCCAATGGCATCACTGATTAAGTCATCGGCCCAATCCCAACCTCCACACAGTTAATTCCATCTGCTCAGAAACATGAATGATTAATGATGGAACATACAAATACATGAAATCATAGGAATGGAAGCAGAGATTTATTCATCACTCATTTCATTTGATCATTGAAGTCGTTTTGAAAATGAAAATCACCAGAGCTTGGAAGATGTTCAAATCAAGGAGTAAAAAGTTTAAAATACTCAAGTAAATAGCCACAATTGTACATATTAACAATAAAGAATAACTAAACTTAACTCTACCTGTAATCAAACAAAATCCCAAACAAAAAATGACCAAGCATGGTTACATTAATAAGTGAAATATGGAGACAAATAGTGTGGACTCGCCCACTTTGTCAAAGTGATTAAAGTGAGAAAGTTCATTAAGGTTGGGTGTCAGTGCATCATGAAGATGCAATATGCAATACTGTCATCAAACAATGTTAAATGCACCATTGCATTACTTGAGAAGGCATTAAGTGAGCTTGGCCCTTGTCATGTGTTTGCCCAGCTGGGAGCAGGGCCCCTGGACCCAGTGCTCGGTGTCCTGCGGTCAAGGTGGTGGCTTGCAGGTTTGCAGCGTGCTGTGCGTGGAGGAGGACACGCAGGGACAGTTCTCCCAGGTGGAGGAGTGGAAGTGCACCCACTCCCCTCGACCTATCACCCAACAGATTTGCAACACCTTTGCCTGCCCCCAGTGGGTGGCCATGGAGTGGTCGCAGGTCAGTGAGTCTGTGTCCACCAGCCATCAAGGCATAGACTAGAGGGCTTTATTTGGAGGTATAAATGCACCTATTCTCAGTTTTACTTTTATCAAGCTAGTTTTGACTACTCAGATATGAGGATTTTCCAGCCATTCTCATTCCCAACTCCACACATGGATGTTTTCTCAGGGCGTCAGCAGTGTACTGGGGCAAAGTCCTGCTGCTCTTTTGACTGCATTACCTAACTTCCAGAGCAGTTACTCTGACCGTGTAATATCGCCACGGATGGGTTCACATTCAAGTTACTTGAAATCTGGATGCGTCTCGTACAGATGCTGAAGTGCGTCAGTATTTGACGGCCTGGGAATGAGACCGCGCTGGGATTCTCTCCTTTTCCATCTTTTCTATCATTTTAAATGTAATATCTTTGAGTTTTGGACTGTTGTTCTAACCGTACAAGTCGTGCTAAAACTTCACCTTGGGCTTTGGAAGACTGTTGTAGGTATTTCCACTATTTGAAGATTGTAGAATAAACGATGAATCACTTAATCTAATAAAATATGATTTGATTCATTCGCTAATTAACTATTTAAAAGAAAACAAATAATAATACAAATAATTGAGATACCAAACAAGTGGTTGCCAACCTGAGGGGCAGGACAAATGTTCAATCTTGAGGGGTCACGAGATTATTAACACTAGAAGAAAGCAGAAAAGCAGTCTGTTTTCCCTTTTTAATATTCAAATGAACTCAAAAATATTGTGAATCACCTATCGATAATGACAAAGAGCGGCATTCGCAACCCTAATAACTGGATCAATGCCACTATGAAATGGTATAATGTGTGTGTTGCTGTCCCACTGCAGTGCACAGTGACCTGTGGGCACGGCCTGCGTTACCGGGTGGTTCTGTGCATCGACCATCGTGGGCAGCACATTGGAGGCTGTGAAGCGTCACTCAAACCTCATGTTAAAGAAGACTGTCTGGTCCCTATTGCCTGCCATAAGCCCCGAGGTAGGACTCTATTCATTCCTAGAGAGCTGTGTGTGTTGTAAGGAAGCCAAGAGGGACATAATGGACAAGTGTTTACAGCTCACACATTTATGTACGAGACAAATGTATGATGACCTTATTATTTCTGCATATATTTGTATAAACATTACACTATTGGACAAAGGAAGGGATGTATTGGTATTGAAAGCTATGCAAAACACACAAGGCATAAATGCACTCTCAAGCTATTAATAAAAGTAATCGTATAGTCTTTCTCCGACTTCAAATACTGCCAGTGTTGATTCAGCAAAATGCCATTATTGTGTATCATGCATACCCAGGCAACCTCAAGGACAACACATCCACAACTAACCACTTTTGAGACTGAGTTCAGTTGATTGACAATGTGTTCTCATATTTTTTTGGAATAAAGATATGATATAAGTAACACATTTGCAACAACACTCAAAATTACATTCGGCACAAAATAAGCTCCAAGAGGTTTTCAACAATATGCTGCTTGTTGTTGTCATTTTACATGTGGTGTTCTATATTATATGCAGGTTCCCAGGTGTAAGAAGCTTTTGTCCAGTTAGGTAGGACTAGTGTTCGATACTCTGAGCTGCTTGAAGAATGAATGTGGGTCCTGATTGGTGGTCATATTGAGTTGACTAGGGTTTAACTCGTGTGTTGTGTGTCTCTGTCAGAATCCCTGCCAGTGGAGGCCAAGGTGCCCTGGTTAAAACAATCCCACGAACTGGAAGAGCAGCGGACTGCTACAGAGGACCCCACGTGAGCACACACACTTAAGCACACATTGACATGTCAACAACATGCATTGCTGCATAATGCATAAGGGAAAAAAGGAATCTCTACCTAACATGAAAATGTGTATATCTTTTTAATGTTGGCACTCTACAGCAACATGGGGCGCTTTCACAAGGCATCGTCCTTTTTAAAGGTTTTGCTCTGATCAGATGAATTGATACTTTTGGTTTGTTTTCTATTTAGTCTGGTCCGGTTGGACAGTGCACAAATTAAAGCGCATATACAACGTAGCACATAATTGTATTTTAATAATTCATTTTTCTGTTTATTTCCAATGACATGTATGTTTATATGTCTGAATGAATTTTTGTCATGCAGGTATGTGTGTTTGTATGTATGAATGTAGGTATCTATGTATGTGCCTCTTTTGAGGGATAGAAAACGTATATGCAATTTAACGTGTCTTTGGCTTGGGACTTTGATAACGTTGTAGGTATTTATGTATTGTTAAACAAACATTTGTTTGATACACATGTCTAATAATTATTTTGTGACCATGCCTGAATTTGAGCGTTTGTGATACCTATAAGTTGATTGTCGTGCTGTCACGCCCCGTCAGTCTTCCCCCGTCCAAGTGGATCAATGATCCAAAACAGTGGCTGGATATTGCTTCTTCTATAGATAGTCATCTCAACAGTACAGTTGATCATATCAACATAATATCATACATACCAAGATATCGATAAGTTTTGTTTTCCTTGGCGATTGATGCTTCATGATGCAATGCCAGTCTGGTCTATTGCTGTATGCTAGCTGTGCTTTGATGTCAACCAAGCCCATCTTACTACCAACTCGTCAGTAGGGCCCCTCGGCATGTGATACCAACATTAATGTAAACCCATCCATGTTATTATTAGACGCTCAGAGCAACTGAAGTAGTGTAAAGTATGAGATATGCAAGAGTGCTATTCATGTGCAAAACATTTATATTTTTTTCCTCTTATTTTCGTGAGTGGTTAGTCAAACGGTAGTAGCATGACTTATTGTCAGTCAAGTTTTGCCTAGACCTAATTTCCTGTAAAGAAACAAGCAGAGTTTGAAAAGAAACTTTGCATTTAAAGAGTGGAAACTAGAATCCCTAGAATGCCCAAAACTGATGCAAGAGGGGTCCATGCCGATGTGTCCTTGGGCAAGACACTTAACCCCGAATTGCTTCCGCAGGCTGTTCCTGCGGTGTGTGAGTGTTAGTTAGAGTCCTGGTGGACAGGTGGCCCCTTCCATGAGTGTATGAATTGATGAATTTGAGTTCTTGCTAAACAAGTCCATTTACCATGTATCAATATAAATAGTCTCCCTCCCTTAATGCTTCCAAAGTGGGAGAGCAAACCATATTTGTAGGTACTTTACGCAGTGTACCAAATGTAGCATGCGCAAAACTTACCATGCCCACCTATACGCATGCCTAGCTATCAAAAATAAGTGTGTTGATGTTGCTTGCTACAGCTTGCCTACGCAGGTATCCGTCGAAGGTGCTGTGCGTTAATGTGCTGAATCCTTCCACACCTCATACATATTTACACACAAACACACAGCTTATCCACAGCTGTGTGAGTCTGTCCAGCTCCGTTTCCTCTCTTTTCACTGCTGATGATAAGCATGTGATTATTGACTGGTGCTCTGGGCCTGGTCCGCTCTGACAGCCTCCCTGGAATCCATCCGCTCTCATAGCTCACACACACCTCAAACACCTTCGGCAGGCCCCGGCACATTTTTTAGCCCATGCATAAAAAATGCTTACATAGCAAATCGTATGTAAGCCACATTCATTTGATGAGCTTGTAAAGCTCAGTTCCCAATGCCACCAACCCAGGGTATTTAAATAACTTGGATGTATTAAAGAGATAGTCCAGCAAAAAGAAGTATAGGTATCAAAGTGTATATCAAACACACTCTAACCCTAACCCCCTGAACATTTGACGGGTTACTCTAAAAAGCTTGAAGCATGCTGCTTAATTTAAGCCACATAAAAACTACAAATAGAAGTGCATCATCTGAAAGCTAGGAACCTGAAGAGTAATTTGAGATGCAGTCAAGTTTTAGTCTTAAATGTGTACCAAAAGTAGTTTTTTGTGGGCCCATTTAAAACTTTGAAAGTTTAGAGTGAATAAAGAGTTCACTAAACAGTAAAGTGCTCAGAACAATATGATGGAGGTATATAATGTACCTCAAAAAGTCAGAAAAATATCAACAAATAATTGTTTACTTTAAATACTATGGCTCTTTCTGTATACAGAATGTTCCATACCCCTGTGTTTAGATTTGTACCCGGGCCCTGGTCAGCCTGCAGCACCACCTGTGGGCCTGGCAGGCAGAATCGGGAGGTGAAGTGCCAGGTGCTACTGTCGTTCACCAAGACGGAGGTGGACCTTCCAGAGGAGGAGTGTGGTGAGGACAGGCCACAGCTGGAGAGGTCTTGCAACCATGGGACATGTACCAAAGTTCCATGCACATCTGCAGGCCTCCAGGAGCACGCAGCCCTTAACATACAGTACAGCTGGGACTACAGGAGCTTCACTGCTTGCTCAGCCACATGTGCTGCTGGTGAGGTTTCTGAAATGATGTTGGCAGTTGAATTCTCTGGACTTAAGTGCATTCTAGTGTGCTTTCATGTCCATCTGATTCTTGTCTGTGTTCTCTGCATAGGGAAGCAGACAGCAGTTGTGAGGTGTGTTAACAGGAAGCAGAGTGAGGAAGTGGAAGACTCTCTGTGTGATTCATCCAGCAAGCCCCCAGTAATGATCCGCATCTGTTACCCCGAGCCATGCCCCCCAAGGTAAGAAACCACAAGGTTACAAGCCACATAAAACGTGGGCCAGGATAATTACCACTGACAAATGGCCATATAAATTGATTATGTTGATATAGCACCATTATGCTATATCAACGTCAATGTCAAAATGTCAAAGAGATTCAATGTCAAAAATCTGTGAGTACAATTGAGATTCCCCGCATGTGCAGTCAAACAGTTGGTCTACTTTATTATATTACTTTGACTTAAACCTGCTCGCTCAAAAGAAGTTTTCACCTGCTTGCTCACCAACGGTATTCTTTAAATATGGGCTACAGTGCTCACCTTGTTTGACTGGTACTGTGCATGTGCATATAAGTATGAAAATTAAATTGTTGATATTAATATCATCAATGTCAATATAATTTAACAGACCGACTGCTTCTCGCAGTGTGACTTGTAAAGTAATGTGACTTCTTATAACCAGAAAAGATTGGTGGCTCATCAAAACATGTGACTATGACACTGCTCATTTCTGGAGATGATCAGAACTTATGGATAGTTTCTGGACGCCCTCTGCACCTGCACATCTGTGCTAAACACAAGTTAGGCTGTGACTCATGCAAGGTCTAAAAACACCATGTTCCAATCAGAAGGATTAAGGTGTACATTGTCAGGTGCAACACAATGAACAGAGAGTGACAAAGATGTCAATCAAGCACAGTCTGCACACACAGTCCTGAGGAGAGCTGTAATATATAAATGATACACCTGCACAGGTGACACCTCGGCCTGAAGAGGACTTTGTCCCAAGTGTCAAATATAAACTGCTGCTTGGTCAGTCATCTGTTCTTCAAACTATGATGCTCTGGTCCCTCTGGAGTGTCAGTTTTGGACTCATCTGGGCAGCTGGTTTCTGCTTATTACGTGTATTATGTCTTTTCAAAATATATTTCTGTATTCACAGGAAGTGTGTGTGGCCCTACACATTAAACTATGATGCTCTAGATCAGGCCCCCCTGAGGCTTTGACAACTTTATTTTTTTTGCGCGGTGGACAATCTTTCAAAAGGAACACCTCTTATATCTTGGTGTTTGAGGTGCTACTGTGTTACTGAAAATAAAAAAATGTCACATCCTATTACGTCGCTGTCAAGCATAGCCCCGCCCTCGGTAAACTGTCAATGGATAAATAAATAAAAAGAAAAGTCACGGAGAAGAATAAAGAGTTTAATAAAGACCTATTCATTTGATTTCACTGCCAACAATGCTGGCTGACCTGTATGCTTGATATGTGGCGAGAAATTAGCAAACAACAAACATTTTAATGTTGAAAGACTCTTCCAGAACAAGCACAGAGCATCAGTAAAAGTATCAAGCTGCAGACGAGCCAAGAAGACTTCTCTCCTGCTGCAGCAAACAGATCAAAGTAAATCTACTTTCAGGAAGTCTCCAAACTCAAACGTTTTGAATCGTAAACGTAGTAGTGACGCAGAGTTATTTAATTTAAATAATAAGTTATTGCATTTAAACCAGTTCAGTGTTTTGCTAAAGAACACTCTGACAAGCGAACTGTGTGAAGAACAGGTATCAGACCTGCAACCTTGTGATTTCAGGATAACCATGAGCCACCAATACGGGAAGGGGTCAAGTCCTGCATAGTTGTGTCTTTAATTGACGTCAATGTAGGCATACACATGTCAGTGTATTTTTGTCCTTCTCTTCATACGAGTTTGATATTGTTATAACAGGTAAAATAGCAATCCAATGTCAAGAATTGTCTTTATTCTGGGTCTATAATTTCATAAATACAACAAACTGTAGTTTTTGTATATATAATTTGGCTATTGGTTGCCGACCCCTGAGCTAGATCATTCAAATTACCCAATGCTGACTTTGTTTCACCAAGAGAAATATGGGTTACGTAAGTTGTGTTCATCTAATGTGGTTGCTGAACGATACCGGTAATTCCAGAACTATTTGGCCAGATGCCTGACTTTTAATACTTTCCTGCTCTGGATTCCAGACTTTGAGTTCAGGTGGATTACCCGCTGCCGTCCCATTAATGAAACCAACCTGGTGAGACAATTGGGCGGCTGTGACTCAGAGAAAGAGTGGGTCGTCTTTCAATTAGAACATCGGCAGTTTGATCCCTGTCCATTTCCTTAACGACAAATGTCTCCCAAGGGCTGTGCCCTGTCATCAGGGTGTGAATGGATAAATGACATGTAGTGGAAAAGCACTTTGAGGGGATGGAAGACTTGAAAGGTGCTACACAAATACAAGTTCAGTCATCATTTACCATTTAAGGCCAGCATGCAGGTCAGTACATTACATTACATGTCATTTAGCTGACGCTTTTATCCAAAGCGACTTACAATAAGTGCATTAAACCAAGAGTCCAAACTCAGAACAACAAGAATCAAGAAAGTACAATTTCTTCAAGAAAGTTAAACTACAAAGTGCTATCAGTAAGAGCCATTTAAGTGCTACTAAAGTGTTAAACTACAAAGTGCTATCAGTAAGAGACATTTAAGTGCTACTAAAGTGCTACTACGGCGCTACCTTCCCTATTCAAGGTATAGTCGAAAAAAATGTGTTTTTAGTTTACGGAGGTGTAGAGACTTTCTGCTGTCCTGATGTCAATGGGGAGCTCGTTCCACCAATGAGGAGCCAGCACAGCAAACAGTTGTGACTTTGTTGAGTGTTTAGCTCGAAGTGAAGGAGCTACAAGCCGATTGGCAGAGGCGTGGTGGGGTGTACGGTTTGACCATGTCCTGGATGTAGACCGGACCCGATCTGTTCGCAGCACGGTACGCAAGTACCAATGTTTTGAAGCGGATGCTGCGGCCACCGGTAACCAGTGAAGGTAGTGAGTAGTGTGGGTACATTTCGGGAGGTTGAAGACCAGTCAAGCAGCTGCATTCTGGATGAGCTGTAGCGGTCGAATGGCATTAGCAGGTAGACCTGCCAGGAGGGAGTTACAGTAGTCTAGACGTGAGATGATCAGAGCCTGGACCAGAACCTGTGCCGCCTTCTGAGTGAAAAGAGGTCGTATTCTCCTGATGTTGTACAGCATGTACCTACAGGAGCGTGTTGTTGCGGTGATGTTAACAGTCAGGGAGAGTTGACTGTCACGTGTCACACCGAGGTTCCTGGCAGTCGGAGTCGGGGCCAACACTGAGTTGTTGAAGGTAATAGTCAGGTCGTGGGTGGGAGAGCCTTTTCCTGGAAGGAAGAGAAGTTCAGTCTTGTCCGGGTTAATTTTCAGGTGGTGTGCGGACATCCACTGAGAGATGTCAGTCAGACATCCACTGAGAGATGTCAGTCAGACAGGCAGAGATTCGCGCTGCTACCTGTGTTTCAGATTGGGGAAACGAGAGGATCAGTTGGGTGTCATCAGCGTAGCTGTGGTAGGTGAAGCCATGCGAGCGAATGAGAGAGCCGAGAGAGTTAGTGTACAGAGAGAAGAGAAGAGGACCAAGGACTGAGCCCTGAGGGACCCCAGTACTGAGAGGACAAGGCTCAGACACAGATCAGTAGCAGCTAGCCCTTTGACAGTAATGTAGACCATGCAGTTTATAATACACAGCTCCTACATTCAGCAGCACAAACAATGGTATGACTTTGATGTAAGGCTTATTAGTATGACTTTGGCAGAAAGTATAACCGCAGTCATTTTCTTACTTTGATACTACTTCAGTTTGCTAGGAGTGTGGCAATAGGGATGACTGTTGGAGACCTCTGTTGGAGTTGTTCCTGATCCGATGTGAGGTCCCGGGACAGAGGATGTCGTATGTGTTCAGATTGTAAAGCCCTCTGAGGAGAATCTGTCATTTGTGATTTCAACGTTACATGTTACTCATTAATCCCAAGACAGTCACAAATAATGATGTACTTAACCATCAGTGTGTGTGCATGCATTTACAGGAAGCTGCAGATTTAAGGGCCTTACACACACATGCATGACACCTTACTTTTCCAGGCAGGCTCACACACACACACACACATTCTCATGTGTTTAGCCCTCTCTAGTCTTCTGCCCACTCATGCTGTGTCATCATTCACCCATTCACACCCATTAGTCCACTGATGGCAGGCGGCCATGCAAGGTGCCACTATCCATTCAAACCCATTACAAACCAATGGCACAGCATGGACTAGCTGAGCCATGTCTCTCTCTCTCTTTCTCGCTCACATCTTTCCTCTCTGTGGAGAATCAGCTCTTGTATTTTGTCTGACTTTATGGATGAATGTTATGAAACTGAGACTACATGTGAAATTATGATGTGTTGTTTGAGGAATCAGAAGTTCGGCGGTTCGATTCCCAGCTCTGCCAGACCATGACGACGTGTCCTTGGGCAAAACACTGAACCCCAAATTGCTCCCGAAGGCTGTGCCATGAATGTATGAGTGAGTGTGAATGACAAGAAAGAAAGACGCAATACAAGACCATTTACTAAATACAAAGTCCACTCTCTGTTTGATTGGCATTTCTGTAGACGTATGTCAGACTGAGCTGCTATCATGACCCGCCTCTGCTACCTCAGTCCAGCCATGAGTGCATTTAAGTTATTGAGCAAAACGTCATGAAAAAGTAAATGTGAATTTGTGATCAGTTCTCTCTGGCCTAAAATGTAATATTTAGATTTACTGAGCCAATTACCTGTGTGTGTGTGTAACACGAACACTGTGTAAAAGAAATGGACACCGCCATCGTGACGACATCACGTTTCTTTGGAAAACCAAAAGTGTCCAGGTAGTTAAGTTACATGTTAACATGTAACTTATATAGCTGACTTAGTTGGCAAGGTAAATCATTCATTCACAAATACTGAGATATTATTTGGGATGCTTATTTTGGTTAGCCGCAAATTAGCACTTACCACTGTGGTTCCTAACATTCCCGTGCACTTTCACTTTGAGTGGGAAAGGGTCCCAGTTATAAGTTGTAAACACCCAATAACAAGTTCACGACTAGATGAATCTTACCTACAGTCATGGATACACATTGCTACACCTCTTTCCTGATTGACGGGTCTTTGTGGTAGTGACTTGTCAATCACAAGGTACCCTGCTGACATTTCATTGACACTTTAGACCCCTGAAAGCCTTAGTAGTAAAATGTCAGGGGGTCTCTAAAATTACAAGACAATTATTTGGCACTTTCAATTGTCTTTGTGTGTCATGTGTGAGAGAGGTGTAGTTAGTTGTTGCGTTTTGTTTGTGATGTGTGTGTAAAGTGTGTACAGCGTAGGTGCCTTGGCTTGCATCCATGAGTGCCATGAGTATTTTGCATGCTGCATGGGACCATACTTTACTAAATGTCATCATACAGTATTAAAGGAGACTCAAAAATAGTGATTAAGATCATAAACTCATGTTTACTATATGTGCTGAGGTAATGAATCAAGTCATGTTCTCATCTACTTCTACTACTCTGTGTCAACTGTGTGCCCAGAATTCAATAAATCCTATTTCCATGTCATTATGTGATAGTGCACCAGTGATAATGACTGTCTGTCCTTCCAATACCTCTTGCAGATGGGAGGCGACCTCATGGACCAGCTGCTCTGCGTCCTGTGGTGTTGGCATACAAACCAGGAGTGTGTTTTGCATGCGCCTGTTGTCCGTTGACCAGCAGGATATTCTGACTGTGTCAGAGGACGAGTGCAGGGAATACAAACCTGCCATCCTGCAACCCTGCAACCAGGTGGACTGTCCTCCAGCCTGGGAGACAGAGCTATGGCAACAGGTGTGGACTTTGTTTGTGTGTATGTGCTTACGCATGTTATTTTGTGTGTAACAGGCAATCTGATACAACAGGCTCCTCCATTCATACCTCTATCTTCTTCCTCTGCTTCTTTTGTCCAGTGCTCCCAGTCCTGTGGTGGGGGTGTCCAAGTGCGGAAGGTCTACTGTAAGCAGCTCCTGTCCACAGGGGCCCAGAGAAGGCTTGGAGACGGGCCTTGCTGGGGGGCCAAACCTGCCACTAACAGGGACTGCTGCAACATTGACTGTCTGCCCTATTTGTCAGGAGGAGAATGGGAAAAGGTGAGCAAGTGGAAATAAATGGAGAGCTGGAGGCTGCAAGCTCAAATAAAAGTTGCGGTTTTAAATATTGAAATATTTCCAGAGAAACAGATCCACTTTGAACAAAGGCCCAAGAAATTCTTCATTTATAAAAGCACCCTTTTAAAATCAATTCAATGGAATCACAGCCAAAGTTTTGTGTGACTAACAAACTTAGGCAGGCACATTGGTGACATTAACCAAGAGCAGAATGCCTCGACAATGCTGACATCAGAGGGAAAGAAGAGCCAGAGAACCATCCACGTTTATAGCGTCCTGCTCAGCTCATATTCCCATATGAGTGCATACTGCTCCAAATACATCTCTGGAATACACTGTTACCTATAGAGACCTATAGAACGAGTCAAACCCTTAGAATTGTGTTTGTCAATGAAAAAACAACCCAAACATTCCTGTACTATTCAAAGTGTTGTATTTCCATGTGTAGTGTTCGGTGTCCTGTGGTTTGGGGATCCAGCGTCGGGTGCCACTGTGTCGCCAGTGGACAGCCGTGGGCGACCAGGTGACGCTGGCCAGGGAACTGTGCTCAGGGTTGCCCTCCCCACCACTCGTACAAACCTGCCGCATGATGGCTTGTCCCAGTAAGAACACACACACATATACACATTTGGTATTATATGTTCACATGACATTCAACTTTGATGGTTGGATTAGTCTAAATATGAATGAATGCACGCAGAAATATTCATTAATTTGTTTTTTCGTTTTTTGTGGAGTAATTTATACGTAAACAAAATGCATCTGTGAATCATTTTGTATGCATTCATATTGAGAATGATCTGACCCCATAATCAAGTAGCATGTCCTCCAATGTGCACATCTGTTTTTCTTCCCAAAAGAAGCTTCAGGGCCGAACACACGCCTTTGGCGTAGCTTACAAAACCAATTGTTTTCCTCTGAGCGCAGCCAGGAAAACAATTCTGGGTCAAAGTCACCCTTAATCCAGGCAGCCAATCAAATCCAGCAAGAGGCTGGCTTTATTACTTTACCACTGACTTCCTGTTCCCTCAGGTCTCGATTCGTTATCCTTAATAAACACAAAATGACTTTACCGCTATTTTTGCTAGTATCATTCCTGCTGACTGTGCAGTTATCCTGAAACGGCATGCTGTCAGTTACCTCAATCAATGTTTTTACTTATTGTTAGAGCAGTTTATGATACCTACATGTTTTGTTCAGCAATATAACCTTCACAAATTAACATGTTTTGTTTATCATTTTAAACATGAATGCATCAGCAGAAGGAGGGTGTATGCTCAAAGGCATTTCTTTTTGGATACAGTCACGCACCACCAGAGGTCGGTCTCTAGGGTGTAACAGGTAGCTGTGCTCAGAAAGAGTCTTCTTCAACCCAAAAAGCAGTTAATATTCACATGATTTTGGTTCTGCCACCACTACCCACGATTTGTGTCAACCTGTATGCTGTCAGTGAGTATATCTGTGAATACAAACATTTAATTTATGGCAGCATTGGTCTATGAGCGGAACATAAGACAGTCCTTCTCTTCCCAGCGTTCAGGCAGCCAGAGAGGACATGTGACCACACCCGATCGTATACTCGACGAAACAGATTTAAAGCATATGGTTGAAGTGCTTGAGCCCCACTACAATAAGCATACGCTACAGCCCAGTTCAGATATTATCAACCGGTCTTGTTTTGTTATTTATTGTTGACATTATGTCTGTATTTCCCTGTTCCAGAAGAAGTTAGCGTAAATGTTTCAATGGTATTAGTTCTATATATCAGAACTGGAGAGTAAAATTGTCGTCTGCATAAAAGATAAATGTACCTCTCACTCTTCTATTCCCGACCACAGAGAAAGAGATGAGACCCAAAGAAAGCCAGAAGGTTCTGGTGAAGAACCACGTTAGGCAGACAGTGAGACGTCCACCAAAGACCAGAGGCTATGAGGAGGGGGTTAAACAGTGTCCACTGTTCATGGGTATGCACAAAATCTACATCCAAACTCGCAAGGAGAAGCGCCTCCACCTGACTGTTGGTGGCCACGCTTACCTCCTACCCAACACCACCCTAGTCATCAAATGCCCCGTCAGAAGGTTCCCCAAAGCCTACATCCGCTGGCTGAAAGACGGACGCCCCCTCCCCAGCTCCAAACACCTGGGCGTCACCAAATTCGGCTCTCTGAAGATCCAATTTTTGTCTGCAGAGGACATTGGAGTGTACAAGTGTGTTGCTGGACCCACCTCAGATATCTTCACCCTCCAGCTTATAGGTACTGACAGCAAATTAACTGGCCGACTGTCTACTGCCAGTCCTCCCAGGCGGGAGGACATGCTGCCGAGTTGCCATTGGCATCACTCAGGCATGGAGCTGATTTGGCCTGGCGTTAGTGTGACTTTGCTGCCCCCTGGTATCCAGGAGGCCTTACTGCAGCCACAGGTGAAGGAGAGACTGATTAATATCACCCTGAAAGCTGATAGAGGAGAGATCCAACAGGAGCAGGCCTCACAGCTCATCTCCTCACTGCTGACCCACATGCCTGCCTCCCAGCTCTGGACCCTAACTCCAGGAGGTGGAGGACAAGCTAAAGGTAATTATAACGCCAGCTGCCGCTATGGGGTGTGTTTCACTTTGAAGCTTGTTAAATACCTCGGGGTGCTCTTCTTATTCTCCTTTCAATGTGTGTGTTTATGTCAACAGTTACATCAATTTATTAAGCTTGTTTGTAAGTGTGACAACAACAACAACAACTTGTATTTAGTAGGATATCTCTCGATATGAGAGAGAGAGAGAGAGAGAGAGAGAGAGAACCTGTATATATACACACACACACACACACACACACACACTAAATATAAGTTGTTATTATTGTGAGTCACTTACAAACAAGCTTAATAAATTGATGTAACTGATGGCATATATATATATATATATATTGAATGTAGGCAAGTCTTTTTTTGAGCCAGTCAGCCACATCAAGCACCAGGACATTAAAGACTCATTTTGAGGCTGCATTGGTGTGACTGATCCAATATCTCTCTCTCAACCTGGAGGGGAGGACATTTCTCCTTGAGTATTAACATGGAAATGTGCTTATCCTTTGAGAGGATGATTGGATGTTTGCTCTGTAATGGAGAAATACTGCACGTTATAATTGTTATCATATCATATTATATTGTGCTTATGCTGGCAATTAACTTTTTATGGCCCCTGTTCTCCATCTCGTTATACTCATTATCGTGAGACTTTTCAAGAAATCGCATGATGGGCTCTCTTCTAACTGGAAGAACACATTCCTTGTGTTACTCCTATCAGGCCCGCTCTCTTATCGGCCTCCTGTGGCCTTCGGCTTGTGAATCTGCCGCTGGGACCCAGAACGTTGTAGCCTCCTTATTCATAAGGCAGCATTCTCTCCACACTTGTGATAAGACAGTGAAGCAAACCATAAAACCTCTGCTGCACCTTTCATACTCACTGTCTGTACATGTGGGTTTGTACTCGAGTATAGAACCGAGCCCAAAGCCAGTGTGTGTGTGGACTTCTCTGCTGGACGGTCTTCGTCCTGCAGACTTGTTCCTTCCTGTTGTTTAGAAGCTTGTGGACAGCCACTCCTCTACAGGTGTCGTCTGCAGGAATATGTGATGTGTGGAATATTTCATACCTTCCCATTTTCCTTCCCATTCTCACGAGGCGCTGTTGACACATTGGTTACTTGGCATGTTCACCTCTTTTTGAATGGCAGCTTTAAACTGTGATGTGGAAATTGTTGAAAATACTAGGGACTTACTAATTAGTTGTACAACATATATGCACATAACTTTATATTTCTAATTTCCATCATATAAGAAAAAATACAGGCCATTATCTTTTGTTCACATTACACCCACTGTCATCTTGGTTAATAAAGAATAAGATAAAAATATGATATATTAAATAGGATAACTTTTAATGGAAATACAATATCTGTTTATGTTAGTTGCAAACCAGCACTTCTATCTTGGTCTCAAGTCTCGGGAATAAGCTTCATGTTGTGTTTGTGTCTGATTTGTCTCACAGACAAAATGCCCAACTGGTCAGAACGCTCGACATTGGAAACATATGCGAGTAGACCAGTAATTACCAGACAGCAGCAGACTCAACCAGTGGCTTTCCAGAAGAACATCAACATCAGCATTGGACACAGCACCCACCTGACCAATGCTACCCGATCACTGACCATAGGCTGTCCTGCAGAGGGCTTCCCTCCTCCCAAAATCAGCTGGACCAAAGATGGAGCTCTGCTGCGGCACACTGACAGGTAGTCCTTCAAACTTTGATGTATTTGGATCAGGATATCATATATGCCAAATAATACAACCCTGGACAGTGTAGATACTTTCAGTGAGCTCTGTGTCATAGAAACAGTCAAAAAAAAAAAAAAAAAGAGTTTCATAATTATCGTCATAAACAGTGGCCAAAAAACAGATTTCAAATATTGGCAGTTTTATGAAAATCGATGGCAAATCTAAACCGGCCTTGTTGTTGCTGTCATTGACCAAGTCATTTGAGCAACTTGTTGAGCGATGTTTTATATTTACAGTCTCCCCTCGTTGATGTCTAAAGGAGTGGGGAGCGTATAGCTTATAAAATAATCAAACATTGGTCATAATGAAAAAAACTTAAAAGCTTGATAAGTTGAATTTTTCCATAATATTGCAATAGAGGTATGAGTAAAATATCACAGTGGAGACAGATCACGAGCCCCGAATAGTGATCCCACTATTACAGTACAAACCAGCATCTGAAATGTTTATGAGCAGGGCTGCCAATTCCAACCCCAGCTCTTTGCACACAATCTGCAGTATGGTGGACAAGCTGCTGGCAGTTGAGCACATACATATGGCAGATTATTGTTGACGTTACATGCAAGAGACTGCTTCAAATACAACATTGCACAATGACGGACAGCTGCAAGCTGAGAAGACTACATGGCAGAGGTTGTGTGTGTGTGTGTGTGTGTGTGTGTGTGTGTGTGGGGGTGTGTGTGTGTGTGTGTGTGTGTGTGTGTGTGTTCTTACTGTGAGCAAGTCCCTTAATGTAGCCACTCCTTCTGTGTAAGTTGTTGTTCTCAGAAAGTATTGCAGGCTACTTTTTTGGTCCAAACAAGCTGTTCCCCCGTCGGTCTGCAGGGTATTCTGGGATACCGCCGAAGGACTCCACATCCTTCAGCCCAGACTGTCTGACAGAGGCCGGTACAAGTGCATAGCTACCAACACACATGGCTCAGACTCAGAGACATCTCAGCTACTGGTGGCAGGTATATATCCTAAGTGTCATTATTTTGCAAATCTCTAATTATGATTTAATATTTCTGTCAGCCTAAAATAAATGACACCTATTAAGTTTATTTGTAGAGCATAATTTCATACAGAGAATAACACATACAGCCCCTACTTTCACGGTAAGCCGTCCACCTTGATTATAAGTGTATTGAGTGTAGGGGGGGGGATAAAATAATTAATCAATAAATAAAAACGTTCTTCTCATTCGGTATATTTCTTATACATCACACTAAAAACTGTTTTTGTCCAGTCTAGTTTTGAAGGTATTAAACCAGGATTAGCATCAGTAACTTGAAAAGTAAAAACACACATAACACAACCAAGATAACACACAAATGACGAAAGCAGAAAAGAGATTGGTGACTGACGCTCCTTCGCTGTGTGTGAAACTTCAGAGCCACCAGGCATCGCAGTGTCATGGAGAAATGTTTCAGACCATGGGGTGCTGTTGGGCCACGGCTTCAGGTCCACGGTTGGGGGGCGAGTCAGTGTACGCCCTGGCACCAACCTCACGCTGGACTGCCCCGTTACTGGTAGGTCACAATAATCTATTCCATAAATCATGTTTATTTTAAAGGGCCAGTTCACCCAAATGAGGAACAAGTATATTTTCTCACTTGATGGACTTGAATGGACTGCATTTATTTAGCTTTTTTTTCAAAGTACTTTAAACATGCCTCTCATTGACGTACTCACGGTGCTGTGGAGTTGAGTCTTGAGTTTGAACAGGATGAGCCAGGGATTAAACTGCTAAACAACATCTTTATTTGGTAAATGGAGGTGAATAAAAAACATTTTTTGTGGCTGTGGCTCAGTGGTGGAGCAGAGTCATCCTTCAATCAAAGGATTGGCGGTTCATCCTTGTTCCTGCTCCTGCAATGAGTGTGAATGGTCAGATAGTCCTGATGGACAGGTGGCACCTTGCATGGTAGCTCCTCCCATCAGTGTGTGAATTTTAGTTAGTCCTGATGGACAGGTGATACCTTGCATGGTAGCTCCTCCCATCAGTGTGTGAATGTTAGTTAGTCCTGATGGACAGGTGGTACCTTGCATGGTAGCTCCTCCCATCAGTGTGTGAATGTTAGTTAGTCCTGATGGACAGGTGGCACCTTGCATGGTAGCTCCTCCCATCAGTGTGTGAATGTTAGTTAGTCCTGATGGACAGGTGGTACCTTGCATGGTAGCTCCTCCCATCAGTGTGTGAATGTTAGTTAGTCCTGATGGACAGGTGGCACCTTTACATGGTAGCTCCTCCCATCAGTGTGTGAATGTTAGTTAGTCCTGATGGACAGGTGGTACCTTACATGGTAGCTCCTCCCATCAGTGTGTGAATGTTACTTAGTCCTGATGGACAGGTGGTACCTTGCATGGTAGCTCCTCCCATCAGTGAGTGAATGGGTGAATGATGTCATGTAGTGTTAAAGAGCTTTGAGTGGTCGGAAGACGAGAGAAGAAGAGATCTACAAGTACAGTCCATTTACCATTTTCATCTGCAGAGGGCGTATTAGTAGAAATCGTGTACATACTGCACTTTGTATTCTGTCTGTCAGGCGTTCCTCCGCCCACAGTGACGTGGAACAAAAAGAATGGACTACTTGGTGCCATTGCTGTTCCACTGCCCTCTGGCTCACTGTGGATACGAAATGTCTCTCTGCACAACCAGGGCATCTACTCATGTACCGCCACTAACGCCATCGGAAAGTCCACTGCTTCTACTGTTCTGCAGGTCTATGGTGGGTTCACACACGATAACAAACCTTTTCATCAAATGCTGAAAATATCAGCACACATACTCAGATAATAAAAAAGCTGTTTATTTTGATCGTAGTCTTTATCTGGAATAACACTTATTTATGTGAATGTGTGTGTGTTGTGTGTATTCAGGTCAATACCCTGCTGGGGGAAGCAGGGTAGCTCCAGTCTCACAAGGGCTGAACAGAAGAAGGGTCCTCATGGCGTCCCAGCGGGGAACCAGTGTCTTTATCAAGCCTGGAGACATTCTACGTATAGGTACTCCAATAAGCACACATAGGAACACACCCCGCACATCCTTATGGTCAAACTATAGCAGACAAACTCCACACGTTCACCTCCATTTTATTTCCATGAAGCTGTAAAGTTATGTCATTACTTAAATAATGTCAACTTGTGTTAGTTATTTTCCTATAAACAGAATTCCTCTTGAAATACAGTAGTAAATACAAATATTTACATTCAGTCTGCTTTGGTCTTTCAAAAGGGTGTCCAGTCCTCGCTGACCATCAACTGCCAGTGCTGTGGGATTACAACAACCTGACCCTGAAGGAGGTTTCAAGTCCAGAACGGACCGAGGGATCTGGTCCGGGACAAGGTCTGCAGTACAGGATGCTAGTGGGAGGTCGTGTCATTGAGGTCAATACACTCCAGGTTAAGTTCTCAGGCCGGTACCGATGCCGGACCCTTATCAACAGTACCAGACAAATACTGTCTGCCTGGATGTACGTTCAAATTGAAGGTGAGCATTATATATATATATATATATGGACTTTGCCTCAAGCAGTTGGATGGTGGTTCAAGCTGTTTGCCTCCTATGGTGTTCACCAATCTTTCCAGTATCATTTCCTTTATGGATTATGTTGTACATTTGGGTCCACAGAGTTAAAGTGGCGTTTTGGAGAATGGACCACATGCAGTGCTTCTTGTGGGAATAGAGGAACTTGGCTGCGGAGGATTCACTGTGTCAACCTGGATGGAAAGGCTGTTCAGTCCACCATGTGTCAGCACATACCAAAACCAATCACTTCCCCAGTCACCTGCAACAGACAGAACTGCCCTCCCAGGTACACGTACATAGAGACATGGTGATGTCACAAAGTGTGGCCGGGTTCAGCGAGGTACAGTTAGAGGGGATGTCCTCGGTCAAAGGTCAACACAACAATGTGTAACTAGCGCTGTGATATAGTGCCATGTATAGTGATGTAGCCTGGCAGTTCAACCTGTGTATGTAGTCAACAACTGACTGTCGAGTCAAATATAGAAAGTTGAATTGAATTATATCTCAACAATATTTATTGTCAGTTTTCAAATTGAACTGGATGCATTATAAATAAAATATACTCTAATGATATATAAATGGTCAGCTATAGTTCATGGGATGAGTGGTCGTCCCGTAACCACAAGGTCCCCGGTTCCATCCCCGCTCTCCTCATAGTTGAAGTGTCCTTGAGCAAGACACTGAACCCCCAGTTGCTTCACTGCAGCCCACTGCTCCTTAATAACTACGGATGGGTCATGAGAAGAACTTACCCACGGGGATCAATAAAGGATATATTATTATAAATGTTCTTCTCTCATTTCATGAAAAACAAGGACTGGATTAAAAATTACAAATACGTAACAGAAAGTTTTTGAAAATTGATTATCTTGAAATAAAGTACTTAAAGTACATTATAGAAAAAAATATGTAACTGAATTGCCAAGCAGCTTTAAATTCAGTTAATTCAGGTATAAAGTCACCAAAAAAGTACAATATTATATGCTTCTTATCATGAAAAAGCCAAGGTGTGTTATTCCCGTTGTGAGCCTGTGTGCATGTCGTCCTCCCTGAGTCTCATCCTGGAGACACCTGCTGTAGGACTACCACAGAAGCTGAGGACTTTGTCATGTGTGTGTCTCTGGGGACAGATTGGATCACAGGAGGATCATAAGGTGTAAATGTCCTGAATCTGACATGTTTCTATGATTTTTAAAGATATTTTTACTCTCCTTCTCAATTGGATTCTTGCACTGGTAAAAAAGACAATGTTGTCATTCAAAGGTAACCTTTAAGGACAGCGCTGGTCCTCCAGATATGGCAGCTTTTCTTCCACTTATCTTACTAAATGAGAATTGCTTTCATAGCAAACCGATGCATTTCTTCTTCAGATGGAGAATCAGTCACTGAGCTTTTTGAGATACTGTCTTTATGGGAAACACCTGCACACTATTCCATGCCACTATTTTTGATTAATGATGTCATTTGGGTCCTACTTGGATCTTCTTCAGGTGAGAATGTTTGAAAAGTGGAAACCACATATATGTATATGTATGCACAGCAATAAGCCAACTAGCTTTGTGGTGGCAGGTGTGATTCATCCCCAAAAAAACAGAAAGACAGCGTGATAAAACATCCAAAAACAATTAATAATTAACTCAGTACACAGTCCTGGTCTTCTGTAACTTGTGTTATTGTACTTACTGAGCATGCAGCAGTGATACTTTATTGATTTGTAAAGAGTAGCAGATGGAGATGTATTACCTCTTTATGAAGAAATGTTAGATAATAACATAAAGTTCTTCAAATTCTTCTGCAAATCAGCACTTTATGGGATATATCTCAGGCTTTTATTAGAGGTAAATTCATTGCAAATGTAAGCAAAAAGGACAATAGTGCAAAAGAGATCATTTATATAAATTATATTACGTAACAGAACATGGACATATATTTTTAGAATAGTAGTTAGTACTTGGGTAATATTAGGGAAATAGTACATGCCTCCATGAAATCCAAATAATTATTTAGTATTGTAAATGGAGAGATAGTTGTAGGTCTTTTTATGTCTCATTATACAGGTTCATTTTGATTGTTTGTGGGTTTTTATGTGCGTTCATTTCATATCAACATTTAAGCTGAAGAGGAGAAACCCTGAATTCACAGAATTGATCAAAGATGTTGATGTAATAATATTAATATATGTAGTAATATATAAGGATCTGCTGACTCGTCACCCTCGATAACCAAGAGAAGGGCCCAGCATCGGGGGTCTCGGTGTGGTTTCAAGGAACACTCTGCCGTCAGATCTCACCAGTAAAACAGTAGAAATGACACATTTGGTGAAGGATAGATCAAACCCTTGGCATAACTGATATGAATACATATATATGTCTGTCCTATTGACATACTGTACCTCCTGTTGATTCTCCTTATTTTGAGGAAAAGTGAAGTAGGTGACATGCAGAATTCTGCAGATACAATTAACACGTACACAAAAACACACCAACAAATGCCTTTAGAGCAGAATTAGGCAGAACGTTGACATTCGACAGAGAGCACTACATTTTGTAACTTTATTTTAAATCCCACTCCAAAGCCATGAGAGCTGAGCCAGTCTGACCAGTCTCACAACAACACTGCTATCCAAACGACAATCACTAAGAACTCTTTAGATTATTGGAATGAA
The DNA here is from genome assembly GCF_009769545.1 of Cyclopterus lumpus. NCBI lineage: Eukaryota > Metazoa > Chordata > Actinopteri > Perciformes > Cyclopteridae > Cyclopterus > Cyclopterus lumpus. The sequence goes on along the minus strand of NC_046968.1, from coordinate 2,242,116 downwards.
GAAAGCAAAAGAAGATTAGAATGCTATCTGGCACTTAAAGGAGATGATGAATTAGAGACACAAAGCAGAGACGGATCCTAACCCAGTCCAGGCACTGGGACCACTAACTGGTCCAAACAGGTACACAAAACACCATGGCAGCTCAAAGAAAAGCGAGCACACTGAAACAAGGAACACTGATTTTGACTCATTCAAATACCTATATATCATTATAGAAGCTTAGCATTATGTTAAAGTTCATATTGATATTATTGTGTACTTTTTTCATTTCATTTTCATTGGGACTTTTTTTGACTTTAATGCTAATAAAATCACATTTGATTGAATCGTGTTGAGATAGTTCTATGTCTCCCATCTTGTTCTGTGTGTTTCAGATGGTCGGCCTCAGAGTGGTCCAAGTGCTCCGCCTCATGTGGCGGTGGCTGGAGAAGGAGGCAGGTCTCCTGTCAGCAGTCAGAGGCCAGAGGGGCTGTGAGGACTCTGACAGCCGCTGCCTGTGAGAGGACCAGCCGGCCCTCAGACTCCGAGCAGTGCACCGCCAATAACTGTCCAACCTGGGTAGCCAGCGCATGGGGAAAGGTATGCACTCAGAATGATGTGTTTACAATGTAGAAAATGTAGCCTCACGTGTCAATTCTATGTTACTCCATGTCAGTGTTCAGGGAGGTGTCTGGGCCCCGCGGCCACCGTCCAGAAGAGATCTGTCCTCTGCCATCATGCCAATGGCTCCTCGTACACAGACTGTGATCTCAGAGACAGGTATACACACATGTTCACACAAGGAAAATGATGATTCTTATTAATAGATCAGACTAATGACTACTATTACTGTCAGATCAGTGTTCTCACACAACTAAAATAGAAATAGAACACCTCTTGCAAAGTTGTAACCAAAACTTGGGATTAAAAGCATTGTAGAGATGTGGCAGAGCTTTTGGACTTCATTAGATGTGGCCAGCATTATTTGAATAAGATTAGCGTGAGATTTTGTGTACACAAAGAATTCAATTACTGCCAGGATTCCTGATGACTATATTTCTTTTAAGCCCATTGGAAGGAATACGATTACAAATGACTACATATTTTTCTTTTCAAGCGGGAGTTGAGAAGATGGATATCAACATCCTGTCTGTGTGTTGTATGGCGCCGGATCCAGGACGTGGTTATCCTAGCTTAGCATAAAGACTGAATGGTATGGGGAACTGACTCAAACCTAAACGTCTGTCTTTCAGGCCTGCGTCGGTACGCAACTGTTCCTCTGACCTGTGTGATGTCCAGTGGCGTCCTCGTGCGTGGCGGCCATGCACTGTAGTCTGTGGGAGTGGCTTTCAGTCCCGCAGGGTGGACTGTGTGTACCGCAGGAGCGGCAGGACTCTGGAGGACCAGCACTGTGCCGGGCTCCAGCAGCCCCCCACCTGGCAGCACTGCAACAGCCCCAGCTGTGGGAGTAAGTGTGCGTCCACAAGTAAATTACGTTTTGTAATCAAAAAACTGTTTTATTTGAATTATATACCAGTTCAATATTATTTCCTTGAATGAATGACTGAAATCTATTTAATCCCAAGTAAATATAAAGTTATTATGCTTCATTGTAGTTTACAACTACACTGGTGTGCAGTGACAAATACTAAATCTGTGTCACAGTTGCATTTCATTACAATCTATTAATTGGAAGTGTTCCAATTAATTAGTCTGTTTTCCCAAATAATTAGGGTGGATTATCAGGCTTAAGATGCCCCTAATAGCTATAGAAATGACAAGTAGTTTAGATATAATACACATTAAATGATGTTCCAATTTCCAGTATAATACATAAATATAATTTAATTATTACCAAATGACACAGTGGTCCATTCCAGGGACATTTCTAAGAAAATACAGTTCCATCAGTGTCTTTCAAGGGAATAATGGGACCTGTAAAATAACATTGCAAATCATTTTTCTTTAGTGATTATATCGAGTGTTTTGTTCACATGCAGGTGAATGCAAAGACACCACCCAGTACTGCAGTGTGGTGAAGAGACTGAAGCTGTGTTACCTGGATATGTACAAACAAAGATGCTGTGGGTCCTGTTCACAAGATCCGGACTCCCCCTAGTGGCAGTGAGCAGCCATAACCACACCGCATTTTGTAAAACTAATGGACGACATGAGACGAATGTGCAAATACTGAGAGGACATGGTCGATGAAAGGATGCACATAATCTATGAAAGAACCGCACATATTTAAACTGGACGAGATTCAGTGCATTATTTTAATTTCTTCAAAGGAATCTGAACAGCTTGCAGGAGCTTTATGTTCCCGAATTTGGACCCGACCTCCAAGTATGAGGATAAGTGTTCCTGATGTGGATCAAATGGATATTTCCAGTGATATTCATTGATTATATAATTTTTTGGTGGCCCAGACCAATGTATTGTACACGTACCACCCTGTAAACAGCCCTGAGGTATTGGTTCGACAGTATTGTCCTTTATTAGTTATGAGTCATGTCATCCACTGCTGATATAATTGGGGTTCATCAAATCTGCATCTTTATGAAAACAGCCTAGAATTATTGTTCATACACACATACAGTATATTGTATTTATTTATTTGTCAAAAGCTTGTTTTTTGTTTTTATAAAGTTAGTCATATAAAATATTAAAGCTCATAATTTTGACCATCTTTTCTACTGATATCTTGTAAAAGTGCTACTTGAGCGGTAAGAGAGCTTGTACACAGGGTGTACTGTTTGGAGGTATGACTGCACCCATAAGATGGAATAATGTTATTAGATATTGGTTATTATGATAAATGACCAAAACTGCACAAAAAGACCCAAATAGTATCAAATTGAAAGTACCATTTAATCTATTCCTGACTTTCCATTAAAGCGGTACAGTATGCCACCTTGTTTTTAAGTGCACACATATGGAGCACACATATGGGAAACTGGATCATATGTGTGTTTGTTCCAGTTTCCCATATGTGTGTTTGACACAAACACACATATGGGAAACTGGATCATATGTGTGTTTGTTCCAGTTTCCCATATGTGTGTTTGACACAAACACACATATGGGAAACTGGATCATATGTGTGTTTGTTCCAGTTTCCCATATGTGTGTTTGACACAAACACACATATGGGAAACTGGATCAAACAAATGATCAACACAAGACACTTGTGATGCTATTTCAAAGGCTTTTCCATCCTGATACGTTTAAATGTGTGGTAGACACACTGAATTATTATATGAACATTTTACAATTTAAAGATATTGATCTAAAAAACCTCACCATCATAGGCGAGTTTGTTGGTCTTCATCTGAAACTTCACCACCAGATGGAATGTTAAACTGGACGATTCAGAAAGACCCTCCATTACGTTGTGCCGGCGCTTTCGAAAGGATCTATTTCTACTCTGCGTTGCAATTACACGATGGTTATGGAAAATAAGCAATGGCTGACATTTGGTTAAAGGATAGGCAACTCTTGGAAAGCTTTAGGGTTACGTCAGGTAAAGAGTCTCCATCGACGAGGCCAGGACCAGAGAGAGAGTCCAAGATCCAAAAAGGCCGATCAAGACTAGAATGAACCGGTATAGTCAGGAGATGGAAAGGTGCACCAAGGTGGGTTAGCCATTGGGACGAGGACGGTAAGGTTAGGGTCACACACCTCCATCTCCTGCAGTGAAGTTACATGTGCTCCACACCCGTATTACATGACGACTGAATGCTTCTGGCACACATTATGTCCTGCAGTGTGATCATAAACCCTGACGCACACACAGAATCAAGCAGCGAGAGTCTTTTCTTTCATGTACAATATCAGGTCATAGATGAAAACATTCACTTCTGTGGAGACTCTGGGTTGTCATCAAAAGTCACTTGTGAGAAAAGATCATTTACAAGAAAAGGATTATTTACATATTCATCAACGCCACTCTTTTCTGACCCATGACAATACCGAAGCTGTTGTTAAATTATTTTGATATTACACGTGAAGGACAGACTCACAACAGTAGTTTTGACTGATGCTGGTTTGTCTATTGGCGTTATATTTTCGTTTTTTATCATAACGATGTGCTGCATTGTAAAATGTTTTTTGTATATACTGTGTTCTAAGTGCAATATCCTATATTGAGTAGATTGTGTGTGACTTTTATTTTCTTACTTATTCATGGTTACGGTTTATTTTTAACTGCTGTTGAAGATCTTAAACATAAAGCACGAGTATGTGTCGGTATGTTTGCTGCCATTCACCTGGTTTTATTTGCATGTGTATAAGCGATATCTCCCATGTTTTATATCTCCATTGTGAAATTCCACGCGGTGACATGCATTGGTCATGGTTTCCTCCTGGCTGTATCTGATGTGGTAACTTTATACTGCTTGTAGACTTGCAGCTGTACTGAGGGAATATGATCGAGTACAACAACTTATTGAGTTGCTTTACATAACATGGCAAAGGAATAAAGACAGTTTGATCACTTCATAAATATGGGCCAGGTCTTTGCCTGCATTCACATTAAGTTACATGTTTTCTACTGTTATACCCTTCTCCTCACAGATTAATCAGATCCCTCTCAGAATGTGTCAGAATAGACTTAAGACCTTGATAATGCTTCATTGTGAAGATTGTATGGATTGGTTGAAGGGCGGCGAAGTCTGATCCTTCGCCGTGAACAAATAAACCAATGAAACATGCTCGAAACATAACTAAACTTAGCACACACATTTAAAGTCAAAGATGTAGTTACTTCCCCTGCTAGAAAAACCAGCATAGACCAGCATACTTTCTATGCTGGTTTATGATGGTTTATGATGGTTCGATGCTGGTTTAGCTGGTCGACCAGCATGATGACTCATTAATGATGCTGGTCCACCAGGATGGCCTTGCTGGTGAAGCTACACTGCATTATTTTTTGACAATATTACGTTTTCTGAAGTTTATGGTAGAAGTTTGCTAAATTACTGTTGTTAATGACTTCAGTTCTTAGGACAGTGAGAGTTCATGAAACTAATAAACATATGACTGAAGACATATTACAAGTTAGATGCAATAAATGATGTATAAAGTTAAAATCACAATGAATACATAAAGCCTGTAAAACCTAAATGCATGTTAGAGATTGCTTTCATATATCTACATTACATGCATCTGTACATGTTAAAGCAAGCAGAGAGAGACTTGATTGATGTTTTAGGATGTTGTTTCACCCTTCAGACAGTCTTCAAAGTTGTGATGTTTGGATGGTGTTTATCTGGCTGTCAAATGATATACAGTTTAGTACATTACAACAAAGACAGCATAGGTGCAAACACATTTCTCCACATCTGTACATCCCAGCATAACTAAGCCTAAACTATAAGAAATAAGATAGTCTAATCAGCCAACTAAAAATGAATGCAAGCTAGAATGACCCTCTTTGATTCAGTCTAGTCAGACTAGTCTCTCTCATGTGAATTTGGAAAGTCACAAATGTACAGCTGATCACTTGTTTTTAAAATCATGCATTTCTGCTCTAACCTGTCAACTGGAATCGGACACACTGGAGAAAGAAGTGCTCCACTAACGAGTCGGATATGTGACACAAACCCATAACCTTGTTATAAGGATGTATGTGTATGAAGCTTTTTGAACAGTACCACAATTTCTGTACCTTCTTCTGAAGGAAGGGATATGATATTCTGAATTTCCCCATAAACACCATCGCTGAGCTTTGCAAAACAGTCCCTGCGTCTCTTACTGAGGGTGTAGCTTTTGCCGGTATACACCAGTCCTTTATGCACCATTCTCTTGGGCACTACCATTTCGTCTGGTGCTTGTTTTTGTGCAGAAACAAAGGCACTCTTCTCATCAGCAGTGGTCTCTGTCATTATCCAGAACACTTGAAATGTTGTGAAACTTTTTACTCTTCTGTCATTTGTCATCTCCAAACAGAACTCCTTGACTTGCTCCCTTACTGCAGGCCAGGAGGTTAAGAGAGGTATTGCTCTGTGCAACAGGAATTTGTTCACAATCTGTAGAGCTACACACTTAGTTCCATGAACCAGTTTCAACAGCCCACCATTTGCATTTTCAAATACAAATGCTGAGTGTGCCCAGAGTGGCCCACACAAGACTTTGCAAGGTGAGTTCAGCTGTAAACAAACAGATGTACATTAAAAGTCATTGACACTTCTCCATACAGCAACCGAAACCTTCCAACGAACTCAAACAGCATGTTATCAGCTTTGTTTATGTCTTGGAAGGTGACATTCTCTTTCAAAAGAAGATATACTGCTGTCACCAGAAGGCCGAGGTGCTTCAGATAGCACGGCTGAAGTACACCATTCAGGACAGGCAAGCTGTAAAACAGGAGCCATGTTCGCCACTCGGAGGCTTTCCACTGCCTGAGCTCTGCAAGAGGTCTGGGGAGTCGAGTTATCAGGTGTGGTGGCTTTATGTCCTTCATTCTGTTTTCTAGCACCCTAGCACCTACCTACAATGTAGGTGCATCTAGCACCTACATGTCGTATCTTTTTAATTCTGAACGAAAATATATTGATATTAAAAGTTCATTAAAAATACATTTCGCAATAAATCCAGGCAATGGCTACTGCAGATGTGTTAAGGACATGTAGTACTCCATGCATACTGACAATCAAACATTTTTACTGTCTAGAAATGCACCAATTTAGAGGGACGAAGAGCAGCAGCAAAAGAGGAAGAGTGGAGATGCGTTGACAAAGTAGAAGTCATGGCTTTTATTGGTTTGACCCTCCTTGCAGGGGGGACAAGAGCTGGCCCTGCAGGAGCTGTTACTGGATCCAATGCAAAGTCCATTGGACAAGCTCATTGATAAGAACCTGAAAATTGTGGGGAACAAGCCAGACACGCCTGTCATGAAGACTTCCAAATCGAGGGAGAAGCATAGCTCCAAATTTGGATTCAGTGCCAACATGACCGTGGTGAGCTATGTGCCGAAAAAAGAGAAGGTGTGGTCCTCCTGAGCACCACATGACAACAGAGCATGTCATGCCACATATGAAGAGGCACATATCAAGAAGCTCCAAACACATATTATAGAGGCAATGAGAAGATGTGGGTTAAAAAATAAACACTGCTACCACCCAGCCACATGAGGACATCAGACAGGAGGACCAAGTGAAGAGGAAGAAGTCCAAGATTGTATGTTGTATGGTTGTGTGAGTGCAAGTGTGACAAAGTGACAAATAAACATTTCTAATATTAAATGTGTAATTCTTTGGTCCAAATCATTGCTCAAATAATTTTTTAACAAAATCATTATTATAGTTTGTTTTATTTAAGGGTGTCATTTTTGACCCATGTGTGTAAACTTGATGTAAAAATACAAAAACTATTTTAGTTCATAAATTAAGAATGGAAACATTTAAAGAATGTTTTGTGGTAATCAAAAACAAGATATTTCATGAATACTTTGAATATTAAATGATTAAATTAATTGATTAAAAAAAATATAGCAAAAAAAACACATGTTGTGCCTTAGAAGGGGTTTGCATAGCTTGTGGGTTAAAAGGTCATTAAAAATACTTTTTGCAATAAATCCTCTTTGGAACGTGGCCTTCAGTGGGGGGCGTAGGTGGGACGGCCAATAGCAGAACTCTCAGAAACAATACTAATACTATTATTCACAACACCAACATATTATTTACAAATAAAACATTACTCAAGTAAACACTCTTCACTGATGTTTTCCTGCCCTGCTCACTTCCACCCCTCCCCCAAAAGCATTTCGCAGCGCACCGATCGACAGGCGGATCGGTGCGGCTGCAGCAGTAAAACAGGCGCTGTACCGGTCCGTCTTGGTGAAGAGGGAGCTGAGCCGGAAGGCAAAGCTCTCCATTTACTGGTCGGTCTACGTTCCAACCCTCGCCTATGGTCACGAACTCTGGGTCGTGACCGAAAGATCGAGATCTCGGATACAAGCGGCCGAAATGAGCTTCCTCCGTAGGGTGGCCGGGCTCAGCCTTAGAGATAAGGTAAGGAGCTCGGTCATCAGGGGGGAGCTTGGAGTCGAGTCGCTGCTCCTTCGTGTCCAAAGGAGTCAGCTGAGGTGGTTCGGGCATCTAGTCAGGATGCCTCCTGGACGCCTCCCATTAGAGGTTTTCCGGGCACGTCCAACTGGTAGGAGGCCCCGGGGAAGACCGAGGACACGCTGGAGGGATTATATCTCCCGGCTGGCCTTGGAACGCCTCGGGATCCCCCAGAATGAGATGGAAAGTGTTGCGGGTGAGAGGGAAGCCTGGGTCGGCCTGCTGAACCTGCTGCTACCGCGACCCGACCCCGGATAAGAGGGTGATAATGGATGGATGGATGGCCAGTGATTGTAAGTTGAGTGTGTGTGGTTAGGGTGGAAACTGTATATAGCGTAGTTATTACAGAAATGCCAATAGTTTTCAATAAATAAATGTCCAATTAATCTTACAGGACTATCTTACATGTGTCCCATAACAAACACCAACTTTTTTTTGTTTCACGTTTGAAATGTGGAGAACTTTATATATGGGGCTCTCGACAGGTGTGTGTGTGTATATATGGGAGGGTTAAAGCCACTGAGCTTTGGTAAGAGGACAGTTTTATCAGTTCCAAATTGATGAAGCCTGTAAAGTCTGATCTAAAAACTACACATGATGCAATTATTTAAATGTCACAAATCTCATAATGAATACATTTTTAAATAACCCAATATAGCTACTTGCATGAACTTAAATGTGTATTGATCCATTGATTGATAGTTTTTCGTGTTCAAGCCATTAACACAGATTTTAATGATTTTTGTGTTCTGTTCACTTTAGAGTCTTTGTTTTTCCTAACTTTGGAAAGGTACGTGTTATTTATTTGTAATTATTTTTAAATTCTACAATCTAAAATCTGCATTTCGTTTATGTGATATATATATATATATATATATATATATATATGACCCAAAACATTTAACTTGTTATTTCATTTTAAGTCCAGAAATATTTCCATAGCAGCAGAGGATATTGTGCTGCTCATCGAAAAACTTCAGGCTACCACTGAAGGATGTAAGGATGACTCTGAAAAGAATCTGGGAATTGGAAACGTCATTCTCAATAGGAAGAGGGTTAAACATGCTTTCAATCGCCACAAAAAGGTATCGATGGTTTCACTATTAACATTGAAATATTCATTAATATCTGATTATCTTCATTTTGTATTTTGTTTTATAACAAATACATTCTTGTAATATGCAGAGGAAAATTAGGAAGACTAAAAAAGGGATGACCGGACTGAAAGTCCAGGGGACCCACAGCCAGATGACCGGACAACATCTCCAGAGGTGAATGATACAATGGGCAATAATGAGATAACTGTTATGAAACACTGAATACTGTATGACATTTTTTGTTGAAATAATGTTGCTTTAAAGTAGTACAAAACAACTTGGTCTATAGTTTTCCAAGCAGTAAGCAGTAGCAGTCTGTAATGCTATGTTAATATCTGTTCCCAGCCATGCTTCTCCTACTATCAAACCTTTCTTTCCCAATGTGATTTTTTGACTTTTGTTTTGAATTTGTGTTTTGGAGTTCCTTTCTACAACTACAGGAAATGGCTCCACAACATCCTCATCATCAGATGAAAATGATCAATACTTCACTCTGGAATTGCCAAAGCAGCCCTGTTTGTTTTTCATTCCTGAAAATGACTGGAAAAAACTCAGGAAGACACAACACAAACGGCATTTCAAAACACTGAACTGGACAGCAATAATAGCCAAAGGACTACGTAGTGTTCATCCACATTGCAGCTTTGCATTTAAGCACCACAATGTGCAAACAATTGGGTCGAATAGAATAGAATTGTTTAGGGTCAGGCCCGTAGAGATCACCCCTGCAGCCCCCGCACTGCGGGGGGGCCTCGCAGTGACAGGGGGCCTCGCATGGCAATTTTTTTTGTAATCCAACACTAGCCAGCTCACTCGGCCGTATTGCGGCTAAGTGTCGGCTGACTCGGCTGTGTTCCGGCTCGATGCAGCCAAATGTGAGCAACATTTGGCACATTTCACTGTTGCCATGTCTGGCCCAGGTGTAGCTGTTACGGACATGGCCAGATTCTGTCTTAGACATGGCAACCGGTTTATCGGCTGCCGAATCTGGGTCGAATAATGTAATAAATAAATAATATTACATTACGTAATAACATTAAGATATCCCTCAAAGTTGTCTCTCATATAAAGCTACACAATAAAAAAAAGTATTTTAAACTGGCTTTATAAGTTTTAAATAATAGTTGTAAAGGCAATCGTAACAGGCAACCACTAGGGCCTCCTGCTACGCGGACTGGTGTTATTGTTGGGCCGCGGTGCATTCTGGGAGAACTACGAGGAAATTTCTCTTGAGGAAAAATGAAACGCACATTTAAAAGTGGTGCCCAAAAGCGGCAATCAAAACAGAACATTTCTGAATTAAATGCCAAACTTCCCAAAATTACAAGTCTTTTTCGACCAGCTGGTGAAGGATGCACTCATCTGCCAGAAGAGACGGGTATTGTACTGTTTGCTATAGCTAACATTACCACGTAGCTAACGTTATACTTTGACAGCTGTACTGCTCTGTCTATGTGTTGTGCTTGAAAATACATTAACCTTATTAAACCTATGCTCTCACTATACCCCCTGCGCCCATTATCGGACACGTTTCCTTAATTATCTCCACAACCACATCGTTGTTTAACTTCATTTCACGTTGTACAACACTGCAACCCTTTTGAGAAGACAACGGCTCTGTACAAAATAATAAAAGTAACCGTTAAGTAAGAAAGGTCATTTTCCAAGCTAAAACTGATCAAAACATATCTCAGAAGCTCCATGTCACAAGAGAGGCTGTCAGGTGTGGCCATCCTTAGCATAGAGAATAAACGTGCGGCGCAGTTTAGATGTAAAGAGCGTGGTTAAAGACTTTGCACACAGATTTGCTAAAAGACGCGCACATGTGTATTCAAATGCAAACCTGTAGAAAGTAGCCTACCGGTGTATCGACTATATGTAGGCATATTTGTTATGTTGTTGTAACATATGTTCTGTTTGAGCTGTTTGATAGGCCCTAGCATATGTTTTGTTTCTGTTGGAATACATTTGTTCTCTGTTTGAGCTGTTTTTTCTGATTGAATAAATTTCCCTCAAAAGAAAAGCTTGGGTCCTGTTCGTTTATCTTTGGATAATGACCGCCGGACAATACATTATCCCTTACATATGGGGGGGAGGGGGGGGCCCTCTCAGGGTTATTCTGCAGGGGGGCCTCTTGTGTTTCTGTTACGGCACTGTTTAGGGTATTGTCTTTTTGATAAAAGTGAATGATGAGTCATCACTCTAGGCTTCAGTGACATTTAGTGGAGACAGAGTGTGGCACCACTGTGAAGAACTAAAAAGACGGCCTGTGCATGCTGGTGAAAGCGATGGCATAGCAGATGCCCTCACCACCAAACTGCCTCGAAGCCTTTACCTTGAAAACCTGGGTAAACTGGAAGACAGCGTCGTGGCATCTGGGTGTAGAGATCAGGTTCCAACAACCGGTGTCATGAAAACTCTGTCTTGCAATAGTCGGAAAAAAAAACCCAAAAACCAAAGGAACAAAAATGAAATGATAAGTTTGCAACTTATGCTGGAGGAAGAGCAAGGCTGAGGATGCTGTCATCAAAAGCATAATATTGCACCCCAAAGGCGTTATGCTTTGGTCTGCCCAGACTTTAAAGCTGTTTTTTGAGCGATGCAAGGATGACATTATTTATTTGGACGCGACTGGTAGCATTGTTCATAAAGCAAAAGGGCAAACTGTACCATTTTATGTTTATGAAATGGTAGTGAGACATCAGTCAAAAGGATCCTCCGCTGTCCCTGTAGCCACTTACATCACCAGTGACCACACCACCTCATCAGTTTCTTATTTCCTGGGAGCCTTTGTAACGGACCTGACAAAACTCTACGGACGACGAGTCAAAAAAAGGCCAGTCATGATCATTTGTGATGGCTCTATAGTCCTTCTCCAGTCACTGTCGGATAACTCAGCCTTCAGGAGCTGATCTGCAGATACTACAATATTGTGACTGGGCGAGGACTGGAAGACTCCACAGGGCTACCAATTTTACATCGCTGCTTGAGTCACATAATGAAAAATGCCAAAGAGCTATGTCGAAAACAGTGAGTGATTGCTGTTTATGCTAAATATTTCTGATCTCTTAACATGTGAAATCTTTGTAATACTAATTTCACAAACTTTTTCTTGCAGTGCCCCCAGACATTACCACCTGGCCATGCATATCTTTGGTCTAATGACACAGGCCTCAACCCTCAACGATTTGGATGAAGTTGTGATCAGTGCAGTAGTGGTCTTCTCCAGTTCCCACAGTGGGAATAATGTTGAAAAACATTAAAAAAATCTCCAGACATCCAGACCAAAGCAGGAGATTGTGACATTGATGACACAAACATTGTGGAGCAAGACTTTGTGGTATGTAACTTAATCATTTGGTAAAACACAACTATTTGATCCTAACTCTGGATTTACGAATAGCATCTTTTGTCAGGACTGTAATCACCTGCATATTTATTGCCAAAATCAAACGGACAACCATTCTTAAGTGGTTACAGGGTTTACATTGTTTCCAAGATGTAAGATTAAAGAAATAAAACAAAACTTTTTTTTTTGTTGCTAGAATGATGTGGGACCAACACCATTTCAATGACCTAATTCAGAGGCAACAGTTTGAGACAAATGGGGATTCAAATGCATAATTCAGCCCAACGTACATCCCAACATTGGTGAAGTACTTTTTATCTCACGCTGCTTTGTGGGCTGGCTTACTCCTGGGTTAGTGCTATTTTTTGTGTGCTATGATATATGTTTCTTTTCATAGTATTTCAGTAAATTATATAAAAATTATCTTTTGGCAGGTGACCTTGGGCGCCACGGAACAGGTCCACAGATGTTCAAAAGAGTCGCATGTAAACCCACTATAAGCCAAAATGATGGAACTAAAATAAATGTAATAAAATTGCATTATTTCATCCTGGATATTACAGATCCATCCATCCATCCATTATCAGCCGCTTATCCGGGGTCGGGTCGCGGTGGCAGCAGGTTCAGCAGGCCGACCCAGGCTTCCCTCTCACCCGCAACACTTTCCAGCTCATTCTGGGGGATCCCGAGGCGTTCCAAGGCCAGCCGGGAGATATAATCCCTCCAGCGTGTTCTCGGTCTTCCCCGGGGCCTCCTACCAGTTGGAGGTGCCCGAACCACCTCAGCTGACTCCTTTGGACACGAAGGAGCAGCGACTCGACTCCAAGCTCCCCCCTGATGTCCGAGCTCCTTACCCTATCTCTAAGGCTGAGCCCGGCCACCCTACGGAGGAAGCTCATTTCGGCCGCTTGTATCCGAGATCTCGTTCTTTCGGTCACGACCCAGAGTTCGTGACCATAGGTGAGGGTTGAAACGTAGACCGACCAGTAAATGGAGAGCTTTGCCTTCCGGCTCAGCTCCTCTTCACCAAGACGGACCGGTACAGCGCCTGTTTTACTGCTGCAGCCGCACCGATCCGCCTGTCGATCTCCCGCTCCACCTTACCCTCACTCGTGAACAAGACCCCGAAATACTTGAACTCCTTCGCTTGGGGTAGGCAGTTTGCCCCCACCTGGAGGGAGCAATCCGCCGCTTACCGATATTACAGATTTAAATCTAAATCAGGTGAACGAAGAAATGTTTATGCTATATAATGTACTGTATATGTTCAACTTCAGAATTACACTCAAGACAATAAAACCCAAGGAATAATGGAAAAAAGCCAGTGGGATCTGAAGAAGATCCGTTTTCAACGAAGACGACTCACCAGACTGGACGACTTTGTCCACACATACAAGAACACCCTGAACGCCCTTCTTAGGGAATACAGTGACTCTTTGAAGAGGAGGAAGAAGATGAAGAAGGTAAAGCGTTTAAATGCTTTCACATTATACATGAAGCTCTTTGTATTGTTAAATATTTTTCTTAAGTGCAACAAAGCCATTAAAAAGGTACTCCACCCAGCATTACAATCTGTAAATCCATTAAATCAGAAATACTTTACTTTAAATTATAAATGTATGATTATGTATGTATCTTTGTCAATTTTATATTTAACCTAACTTTGATTTAAAACAGACTCATTGACATACGCGTCCATATCCCTCCTTATCTGTGAGTGCTCATTACTTAATTTGCTCTATTATAAATGGCATGAGTACCACATTCAACCCAGATTTGGTCTTTAATGATTTACAAATATTGTTTACCTGTGGTGTCTATAAATAGCCAGATAGTTTTCACTTAATAATTGACTTAATAATGTTATTAAATATTTGTAATATTTATAATAATGTAGTTAGTATTGATATATTTCCTTCTGTTACAGGTTAGAGGATCAGAAGAACACAAGAGCAGCAGTTGAGGCTGAAAATAAAACACTTCGTGGTCTCAATATTGAGTTGCAGCAACAGCTGCTGAAGAAGTTGAAGAGCACATCAACCCCCAATTGGTATAAACTAATGCCCCTCTGGGTAGACCCATATTCACTAAACTGGTTTTAGTAAAATTATAGAAGTATAGTTCATAATGAAAGTGGGTAAAAGTAGGCAAGGAACTGGAACTGTGTTTACCTCTTGCTCTATGTAGTTTCAGTAACTGGATGCAGGGCTGGAGAGGAACCATCTGTATCTTCTTTTGGAGACAAGGTACAATATGTGTACCCATTCTTTTACAATATACTATATGTATACATTGCCAAAACCTAAACAAGGAAACATATAGTGTATACAAGTAAACAATACCTCTGCAACTGTATTGACTGGTTAATATACTAACTATCTTTCAAGGATTTCTTATAATCTAACGTTTTGATTGTTTATGTTTTGGGATTCTTTCAGATTACCTTGGAAGGAGACATCACTATTAGGAACGAGACCTGGGTCAGAATTACCAGGAACAACCGCGACTCCTTATTTGTGAAGGAATTGGCAGTGGCAATCTGGGGCACTGAAACCCTGGGGGGGCCTTACTGGGAAGGAGTGCCCCAAAACCAAAACCACCCGACAGCCTTTAACCCCAAAGAAGCTGCAAACATTGAAAGGTATGGCATTCTTGATGTAAGCTATAGTCTGTTTTGGATACCACGGACCGGCTTATTTTATATCAAGTGTTTCTTTGTTCTGATGTGACAGAAACATTAATGTTCATTTTTTTTTCTTTCAGTCTGCTTCAATGAGTGGCTACAGAAAAAAAACCTGGGGGAGACGGAGTTGCAGTCCAGATGGGCAAAGGCTGGCCGTTACATAACAGAAAAACGCTTAATTAATGAGTGACTAAAATATTTTATGTTTTGATGTTAATATTAAATAGTTATGTAAATAGTTAGTATTTGTTTGTTTCTCTGTGTTAATATTGTTACCATATTCTTTATTATATGTCTAGGAACCCCGGGGTCAGAAGCCGGAAGCGGAGACGGGACACGGGGAGCCGGAGTCGTCCGGGCCGGTGACGTGTCACGGGGATTTTAAGAAATAACGGCTTTCTCCATACGATAAAAATGATTTATATAGAAAGTACAGCAAACACAATTACAAATTGAATCACACTAATAATCAGACAGTTGGCCCAAAGAGATCTCCTGATCTTTTGCCTTTTCCAGCCTTGTAAGCTTCAAGTCAAACCCCCTTCCTCCTCTTCTAGTCCATCGATTGGACCAGACCTGGTTCTGTTGATCCTTATCAATTTCTCCATGTTAAGTGTTGGTCAAACCAACCCCCGTCCACATTCCTGAGCAGTTCTCAGGCCTTAGTGCTTCCTCTCATCTGCTCCATTCTTCAGGCTGTGTCTTTGCTTACATTAACTTATTTGTTGGGGCTTTGATGTTTTCTGGATTCCTTCCACAATCACTTAATAGATCCCATCATTCTAATTGATACATTTGCATATTACAGTGTCATTCATTTGATATCACATAATCCATAGTTATTTATTTGTCTTGATCCTCCAACTTGTAAACTCATTGTAATACATAACCTCAATCGCTAGGAGCGCCATTGAACCTAGTTTTCTCACAAATCCCCCCTTACTCACTATTTATAGTGAGTATACTACATTCCTGTAAGACACTCTCTGATTACAGTACACTTTGCTTGGTGTTAAATATGCTGGTAGTTATACCCCTAGCTAAACAGATATATCAGTCAAAAACTCAATTTCTTCATCTTCAACCCGTAATTGATTTCCCTGAATGTTTGTTTCCTAAGGCAGTGTCAATCAATCTCTGTAGCCTCCACGGACAGCAGATTCCTCAGGCAATCATGACTGTAGTGACAACACAAAGTGTGGTTATTATGGACAGAAATGCATTTTTCCATTTTCCAAACATACTGTCCAGCCTGCTGCTGAGAGGATCATCAATCCCAGCATTCTCTTCAAGTTCATGACTCAATGCAGTCAGACCATCCAGCGCTTTGGTGACTGATCCGTCGGGGGCTATATTTGGGATGAAAGTACAACAGGCAGATCCAAACATTTTGCAGAATGCCTTTCTCAGCTAAGATTATGTCAAACCACGATTTCTCGTACCCATCGGTCTGTGTAACATCACCCGTCTCATTGCACCACTTCAGAGTTCCCTCAGCACAGTACCTAGTAAAACAAGTATAATTTCTGCATGGGGTGAGAAACAGGGTGGCATTAAGTCAGCATTATATAGGAAGGACGGCAACAGACTGTATATCGGCACAATTCTTGTTACTTGGCTGTTCGGGGAAGGAGAACAGTCATCGGACACATTTGAAGCCGTTCATCGCATGGTGAGAGTTGGAACTGAATTGTTCCCGGCCTTGGTCTAGGTGGCCTATATCCAATGGTTATCCAGTTTCTACTTTCAAACTCAGCACTGAGCTCCCTCACAGACATTTCCTAAGCCTCTGAGTACCGATGATGTCTTCACTGGAGTTGAGACAAGTGGCCATATTGGTTTCACCTCCCTTTGTAACCAGACTGCACCACAGAGGAGATGAGTATCTGTTTAGGAGGTATCAATGATGCCGTTTTCAGTAGACAACTAATGTACCTTCATCCAGTGGGTGAGTTGAATCCAAGATGCTCCCCTGCTATGCAGCCAGCAGTTAGTGTGCTTGAAAGGGCCCTTCCCCCCTTGCTGCATTCCAGGTCTTTCGCTTAACGACCTAAATTAGGACCCAACTCTCTTTTTACGATCTTGATATAATTCAGCTGTGTTCTCTCCCATGTGGTTATCTTGGCTAGCAAACGGTCCAAACTTGGTAAGATAGTAAGGTCTGCCATAGAGTCCTCTAATGTTAGACAATATATACTAAACATTACCGGAGCCAAACATTGTATTCTATTGTGCTATCTAGTCGTTCAATAAACCCTGCTGATTATAGGTGTTAGGAGCAGTGAAACTTCATTTCTAGTCCTAAAACAGCAGTTCGATGCTTTATTAGTGGTTAGCAAAATGTGTACCATTACCGAAATTAATGATTTTATTCACTGTGGTTCATTTCAATGAAATCCATGCATATGTATTGGAATGGATATTCTGGCTCTGGTCTGAATTTAAGGATTATGTTTTGCTCATACAATACATGCCAGACTTTATATTTATTTTCAGTAGCTTGAGAAGCCGTACATTGTAAATACTCCATTCATCATAGATAGCAGTTTGTATATCAGGTGTTTTCTAATTTGATAACCTATTACAGATGAATTTGTTAGCATTTTGTTAGCATTTTCTTCACCCATATAAAAGCTTATCTGCCTATGAACTCCAGCTAAGCTTATCAGGTGTTGCCATCGGTCTATCAAAATCAATCGGGATAAGGGTGTCTACAAATTCAGCATTATTATGAAACCAGCTTCTGCAGACATTATTTCTTTCTAGAAAAGACATGATTTGTCTCTGTTTGAGGTTCTGGTGCTTTCAAAACAGAATTTTAGCCGTGCAAGAGAATCTTCTTTGCTCTTTTCTTGGGTTCTGGGTGTTATTGTTACAGGTTCTATTCCTTTAACGTTCCTATGTCTGCAGGTCCTGAGACTTTAGAGATTTGTCAATGAATTTTATAATTGGTTTCCTATCTTCAGATGCTAGAATGACAGAGCTGCATGCTCCGGAAGAGTCTCTTTGCGGAAAAGATTCCTTCAATTCTTCAGGCGAGCTAGACAATAAACACGCTAGAGAAAAGTCCCGGCCACGACCTTTCTCTATAGCTTTCCTGTCAGGTGTGGAGTTTGCATATTTCATGCTTCAGTTGGGTTTTTCCTCCGTGATCCGGTTCTCCCAACTGCGATACGCCGGTCTGCTCGGCTGAGAACGCAGGCCCTGCCGGTCGGAAATTTCACCATCACTGTTTTTACATCTCCTCTAATTAATTGTTTACAGAAATTTTCCGACCAACCAATCAAGACTTAGTTCAACTTGAAAGGATATGCATAAGCATTTTAATTTTTACTTTTTTTTATTATTAATTCTTTTTTATTTTTTCCACTAGGACACGTCTATTACATCTCAAAATAATTTATTGTAGAACTAAATCATCACCGGAAAACAGATCCCGCTTCCGGAGACAAAGAGGATCACCGACACACTCGCCTGAGTTTCCTATTTCTACCTATGCAGACTTTTATTAAAAAGGTGCTGCATGCCTTCTCAGTTTGGGTCCCGCAAGAGTGTCTTAGAGCTCCGTCTCGATCAGCTGTCCTTGGATTCCGTTGAGTAATCACGTCGGGGGGGTCATCAATTATAATAATAATAATAATTTATATAAAAAGTACAGCAAACTTGAATTACAAATTGAATCACACTAATAATTACACAAAATATATCCCATGGAACAGAGATCCAGTACCCGCCCCCGGGCAGACCGGCGTAGATTGGCTACCTGCCCGGCACAGTTGGCCCAAAGAGATCTCCTGATCTTTCGCCTTTTCCAGCCTTGTAAGCTTCAAGTCAAACCCCCTTCCTCCTCTTCTAGTCAATTGATTGGACCAGACATCGTTCTGTTGAACCTTACCACTTTCTCCATGTTAGGTGTTGGTCAAACCTAACCCCCGTCCACATTCCTGAGCAGTTCTCAGGCCTTAGTGCTTCCTCTCATCTGCTCCATTCTCCAGGCTGTGTCTTTGCTTACATTAACTTATTTGTTGGGGCTTTGATGTTTTCTGGATTCCTTCCACAATCACTTAATAGATCCCATCATTTTAATTGATACATTTGCATATTACAGTGTCATTCATTTGATATCACATAATCCATACAGTTATTTATTTGTCTTGACCCTCCAACTTGTAAACTCATTGTAATACATAACCTCAATTGCTAGGAGCGCCATTGAACCTAGTTTTCTCACAGGGAACCGGAGTCGGCCCGGGGCGGCGACGGGACACGGGGAGCCGGAATCGGCCGGGGCGGCGACGGGACACGGGGAGCCGGGGCTGCGGCATGGAGGCGACAGCGAGGCTGCGGCGCAGAGGCTGTGGCATGGTGGCGTCAGCGGCAACCGGCGTGGACTGCGGCGCAGCGTCAGCAGGAACCAGCGTAGACTACGGCCGAAGCAGGGCCATGCTCACCGAAAGGGCTCGGAGGGACTCCATCACGTCCCGAAGAGCGTCTTGCGACAATGCAAGGGAATCAGGGGTCGGCCGGAAGCTGGCAGGTCATGGGAATCCGGGGTCGGCCGGAACGCCGGCAGGTCATGGGAAACAGGGGTTGGCCGGAACACGGAGGCGGGAGCACGGTGGTGGCAGTAGGAGGCAGTGTGGGCTGTAGCACAGGGGCGACAGCGGGAACTAACCTCCCTCTACTGGCTGCTTCCCTAACTCTGAAGGAGGCAAGAGTTAACCGTCTCCTGAAGAAACCCACTCTCAACCCATCTGAATTCAACAACTACAGACCTGTCTCTCTCCTGCCCTTCCTCTCTAAAACTCTAGAGCAAGCTGTAAGAATCTTTGATAGCCTCTCTTTTTTCTCACTCTCACTTTGTTGCCACCCCTCTTTCTGGCATTCACAATGTGCTGTAGTAAATGTTTCATCTACTTTACACCTGCAAAAATAAATCAGTGTTAGGTGACAAACGGTAAAACGTCCGACCGGCGGGCCTGCGTTCTCAGCCGAGCAGACCGGCGTATCGCAGTTGGGAGAACCGGATCACGGAGGAAAAACCCAACTGAAGCATGAAATATGCAAACTCCACACCTGACAGGAAAGCTATAGAGAAAGGTCGTGGCCGGGACTTTTCTCTAGCGTGTTTATTGTCTAGCTCGCCTGAAGAATTGAAGGAATCTTTTCCGCAAAGAGACTCTTTCGGGCCTTTGGACCACTCTTATCTCGTCCAGGGTGCGTTTTAATTTCGCTCATGACCTGGAGGAGATGGCTCTTTTCTTCTTGCCACTGGAACTATTGACTGTTGGATTCCATGCAGCCTGTATTTGATTGCTCAACTCTCTTGGATGAGCAAGGTTCATTTCTGCGTCTTCCTGGCTCTTCTTTAGCAACTGACGGGTCTGAGCCAGGCTAATTTCGGCCTTCCTCTAGCCCTCCTTTTTGCACCTGAAGGACCTCCTCCAACTGCTTTAATTTGTGGCCGGTCTCAGCTTCAGTGCCTTTTTTTAATGATAGTTAAGGCTCTAGGTCACTGATCTCTTTAACGTGCTTGAGACGAGACTCCTTCTGGAGAGCCTCATTTGGTTTGGCCTTCTTTTCTAAAACCTTCATTCGACTTCTTAGAATTGCATTATCTTGTTTGCAGACGAGCTGGCTGGTGTCCTCGTCTACCTTAACTTCAAGGTCCTTTATGGGTTCTGGGGCCTTCAATTGAACCTGCTCAGGTGCAGCAGCCTTTTTCTCTTCCTGAATGTTGGTGTGCATTCCTGTCCAATGGCGAGGTATGCTGTTTCGTTCTCAATTATAGGTCTGCAGGGTCATCCTGGGAGAAGAGTTCAATATATCTTCGAGTACATTTAGTACCGATCGTTCAACTGGATCCTTATTTCGCGTGATGACGCTCGGTTTCCCATCTGGATAAAATACTGTTCCCAGATAAGGAGCATCTTCTCCCTCGCCCTCGTCTACCTTTTCTTCAAGGTCCTTTATGGGTTCTGGGGCCTTCAATTGAACCTGCTCAGGTGCAGCTGCCTCCTTCTCTTCCTGAATGGGGGTGTGCATTCCTGTCCAATGGCGAGGTATGCTTTTTCGTTCATGATTATGGGTCCCCAGGGTATACCCGGGAGAAGAGTTGAAATATCTTCGAGTACATTTAGTACCATCGTTTCAACTGGATCCTTATTTCGCGAGTAGGTGATACATGTTAAGTAAGGATAAGGAGGAACTTCTCTCTCGCCCTCGTCTACCTTCTCTTCAAGGTCCTTTATGGGTTCTGTGGCCTTCAATTGAAGCTGCTCAGGTGCAGCAGCCTCCTTCTCTTCATGCTTGTTGACCTCCCCTATAACGTTGGTCCCGAGCTGCTGCCGTTTATCTCTCTGCTCTCTTAGTTGTTGTAGGGTGATGCAGCGTGGCAGCATTTTCGACTGTGATGTTACCTGCAAAGGAGCATCTTTAGGTTTAGTGGGCTCAATTCTCTGGTGGGTAGCCCTTCTATCTTACTTGTTCACCCTCAGGAGCTCTCTGAGCCACTTGTTGTGGGCGCACTCCCTGTGCCGGGCACTGTTTCCTCAGATAGGTGTTATTTTTTGTCTGGGGAGAATTGACCTCTGCAGGCTGATAAATCCAGTTCTTCCTGCGAAGAGTGGAAATCCTGTTTTCCCAGGCAGTGAAAGGGATTGTTAACTCCTTCGTCTTCTTCACCTTATTCCTGCCTTTCTTGCTGTGGTCGTTATTTATTTTCTCCATTTGAAAACTTAGAACTTTCTGTGTTCTCTGTGTTTTCCAAGTGCCTTTTGTAAGGACAGTGACTCTCTGATGCAGGAAAGTATAAGCTGTAAGGTTTAAAAATGATACCTCATGTTATAGTTTCAGTAAAGGGGAATTAGATGTCAGCTCAAAGCCACAGAATGTAACGTCACATGCAGAAATCAAAGCATTACAGAATAAAAATGTTTACATCAACATTTATGTTATGTACAATTATGGGTATTTATTTCATGAATTGGGGCAATCCCTCAGGCAAAAGTCTACAAAGGGCTCAAAATATCTGCCCTCAACCATGATTTGACCACGGGACAGAATTAAACCCTCACGGACAAAGTCCGAGAGTCCGTGAGTGAGAAGATTGGGACCAGGCCTTGGATCGACAGCAGTTAATCATATTTGACTCCTGAAGTCTTCACAGCAGTGGAAGTCAGTCTCTCCTCCATGTCTCTGTCCTCTGCTTCTTGGCTGACTGATTCCCCAGACCAATAAGAAACCTTGGACAAAGAGACGCATTAACACCATGAGTAGAGGTACAAGAGAAGATATCTGGCAAAGACGCACCTGTCAACACGGTATCAGGTGGAAGAACCTTTGAACAGAGAGGAGCAGAAGAGATAGAGGATGGTGTTGTTGACGTATCCTGAGCCCAGGAATGCCAGGTCCCAGGTGATCCCCATCAGGCAGGTGAGAGCCATCACGGTGAGGCTGCTCCTGCAGGTCTCGCCAAACCTCATGGGGTCCCCCCGGGTCGCTCCCTCGGCCCCTGCGCCGGGCCTCGAGCTGCTCCTGAAAACCTGCTTCATCTTGCAGATGTCCGAGGCCACCGCTATCAGTATGCCAGTGTTGAAGATGAATATGAAATACACCAGGTTCAAAATCCAGCAGCTGTGGGACAGACAGGGAACCCGGTGGGCCGTCAGAATATAGTTTCACTGATAATGCAGTACAGCGCATATGAACAAATAAAATAACGTGATCTAAAATGTTACAGTTCTTCCTTTTTTTTCATGAAATTGAAAACAGTCTTTGATACTATTTATGACTGGTCTGTGTTCGTGCAGTTGTTGATCGATTATGTTTTCTATGTGATATACAGGAGATGATTATGATATCTTTGTCATGCAGCAAAATTAAGTACATAAACATGCATATAGAAATGTGATAAACGACGTGTGAAAATGACAAAAACCCTGCAACACAAATGAGCAAAGACGGTGTGAGCATACAAAGTTCACGAATTATGGATTTTGAATATTCTTCATTTTGTGAAGGGTTTGGATTGTTATACATTACATTCCACTCAGCTGACGCTTTTATCCAAAGCGACTTACTATAAGTTATTATCAGCTTGCCAGCAGCAGGTAGTAATCACTTACATGGCGTTGGTTTGGTTGGTATCAGCCACGCTCATTTGTGTGAGTCCATCAAACTGTTTAAAGTCCTTCACTCCCAAAGAGACCCCCACGATGACGCCAGGGATCCCCGAGTCACACAAACACACGGCGAGGCTTAACGCGGTGCTAATTCATGAGTTGGGGTGGAAGCTGTGTTTAAAGGCTCCTTTATGGCCTTTTTGTGTGCGCACAGTTTGATGGCAAACAAACAAAAACACACATGAAGGAGGCAGCTCAAAAGCCGGAGAGCGTGTTTTGGGTTTCACAAGTCTGACAAAATCTCTTTGGATGCTCTTAGTTCTGTCCAAAGGAGCGGTACAGTACTAAATAAAGGGGCTCACAGATGACTGTCGTCTGCTGGGGTTACTTAATGTATCATGAGGAGAAAGTGGGTCAAATCAAGACTGTCTTCTCACCAATAGGACGGCAAAGGGTGTTGAATGGTTACAGTTGCAAGTGATTTCTGTTTGATTGACACTTGTCTCTCATCCACCTGTTTTCCACCTGAAATCTGGAAACATGAACACGATAATTTGGTTAATTCCATCCGGCCAAAGTCTGCTGCCATAAATTCTGTAAAAATGGGCAGATTTGCACGTTAAGCTTTTCATGCAGAAATAATCATTCTTTCACATTTAGTGCAACATGAACAATAAACATTCCACCTTACATCACTTATCATTGCATGAAAAAATAATAAAAAGCCTGTGTGTGTGTGTGTGTGCGCGCTAAATAATTTTTATAGTCTGAAACACAAAAAAAGACACAAGACTTTAAGCAGTCAAAATGGATGCTAAGGCATAACAACAAAAAATATTGTTATTATTAATGTTATTATTTATTTATATTGTTTTGCTGTAAACAAGAAACTACAACCTACCATTATCATCAAAATAGTGACACTGTAACCGGGAGCCATTCTGTGAAAATACAAAAGAAAACAGAGCTCTTGAAATACAAAAGTATGACAACATGGCTTCCCACGTGCAATCATCAAAATAGCATCAAGTCAATATTAGACATACAGCCCAACGTTTGTCCACTCCTTACATCCGTACAATCTGAGCAGCGTCCAGCACTGACTATCAATCGAAACAGATCGATGCTAAAAACATGAAAGCAGGCGCCGACACTTACATCCAAATCCGTGGGTCGAAGTCATCTTGATGGTAAAGTAGCTCTATCCTGAGAACCAATGATGTGATTTCCTCCTGTCTAAACTAAATGACACTTTAAATAACAATAATAATTTAAATATATATATATATATATATATTTAAATATATATATATATATATATATATATATATATATATATATATATATATATATATATATATATATAATGTGTGTGGACAATGCAGGAGTAAATAGGAAGGAGGACATACTTTAAACTGATTGTGTGTGTGTAGCTGACCAAACCAACAACCCTTCTCTCCTGAGGGATGCTCCTCAGGGCATCGACAGGCAGCCAAACATCAGGGATGACGGCTCCTGCTCAGGCAGCAGCTGCCCGTGGAGAGAAGGAGGTGAGGTTACAGAGGGCGGCTCGTGGTCATCAAGGTTAATCTAGGTCGACAAGGTGAGCTCTAGCTGGGCTCTGCCCAAACTCCTGACATAACCATGTATGTAACACCAGTGCATGGCCAGCAGGTGTCAGTGTTGCTACATGAGCAGAGGAGATCAGTGTTGAATAAGCCAGAGCTTGAGAATCTCTGTAGGAGGTGGACGCATTAAGAGCTGTGGAGCAAGCTCCCAGCAGGACTTAGTTTTCTATTGTTGTCTATCCCAACAGGACTTAGTTTTCTATTGTTGTCTATCCCAACAGGACTTAGTTTTCTAATGTCGTCTATCCCAACAGGACTTAGTTTTCTATTGTTGTCTATCCCAACAGGACTTAGTTTTCTATTGTCGTCTATCCCAACAGGACTTAGTTTTCTATTGTCGTCTATCTCAACAGGACTTAGTTTTCTATTGTTGTCTATCCCAACAGGACTTAGTTTTCTATTGTTGTCTATCCCAACAGGACTTAGTTTTTTATTGTCTATCCCAACATAACTTAGTTTTCTATTGTCGTCTATCCCAACAGGACTTAGTTTTCTATTGTCGTCTATCCCAACAGGACTTAGTTTTCTAATGTTTTCTATCCCAACAGGACTTAGTTTTCTATTGTTGTCTATCCCAACAGGACTTAGTTTTTTATTGTCTATCCCAACAGGACTTAGTTTTCTAATGTTTTCTATCCCAACAGGACTTAGTTTTTTATTGTCTATCCCAACAGGACTTAGTTTTCTATTGTTGTCTATCCCAACAGGACTTAGCTTTCTATTGTTGTCCATCCCAACATGACTTAGTTTTCTATTGTTGTCTATCCCAACATGACTTAGTTTTCTATTGTCTATCCCAACAGGACTTAGTTTTCTATTGTCTATCCCAACAGGACTTATTTTTCTAATGTTGTCTATCCCAACAGGACAGTTTTCTATTGTCTATCCCAACAGGACTTAGTTTTCTATTGTTGTCTATCCCAACAGGACTGTTTTCTATTGTCTATCCCAACAGGACTTAGTTTTCTATTGTCTATCCCAACATGACTTATTTTTCTAATGTTGTATATCCCAACATGACTTAGTTTTCTATTGTTGTCTATCCCAACATGACTTAGTTTTCTATTGTTGTCTATCCCAACAGGACTTAGTTTTCTATTGTCTATCCCAACATGACTTAGTTTTCTATTGTTGTCTATCCCAACATGACTTAGTTTTCTATTGTCTATCCCAACAGGACTTATTTTTCTATTGTCTATCCCAACATGACTTAGTTTTCTATTGTCTATCCCAACAGGACTTAGTTTTCTATTGTCTATCCCAACATGACTTAGTTTTCTATTGGTGTCTATCCCAACATGACTTAGTTTTTTATTGTTGTCTATCCCAACATGACTTAGTTTTCTATTGTTGTCTATCCCAACATGACTTAGTTTTCTATCGTTGTCTATCCCAACAGGACTTAGTTTTCTATTGTTGTCTATCCCAACATGACTTAGTTTTCTATTGTCTATCCCAACAGGACTTAGTTTTCTATTGTCTATCCCAACATGACTTAGTTTTCTATTGTATATCCCAACATGACTTAGTTTTCTATTGTCTATCCCAACATGACTTAGTTTTCTATTGTTGTCTATCCCAACAGGACTTAGTTTTCTATTGTTGTCCATCCCAACATGACTTAGTGTTCTATCGTTGTCTATCCCAACAGGACTTAGTTTTCTATTGTTGTCTATCCCAACATGACTTAGTTTTCTATTGTCTATCCCAACATGACTTAGTTTTCTATTGTTGTCTATCCCAACATGACTTAGTGTTCTATCGTTGTCTATCCCAACAGGACTTAGTTTTCTATTGTTGTCTATCCCAACATGACTTAGTTTTCTATTGTCTATCCCAACATGACTTAGTTTTCTATTGTCTATCTCAACATGACTTAGTTTTCTATTGTCTATCCCAACATGACTTAGTTTTCTATTGTTGTCTATCCCAACATAACTTAGTTTTCTATTGTTGTCTATCCCAACATAACTTAGTTTTCTATTGTCGTCTATCCCAACAGGACTTAGTTTTCTATTGTCGTCTATCCCAACAGGACTTAGTTTTCTAATGTTTTCTATCCCAACAGGACTTAGTTTTCTATTGTTGTCTATCCCAACAGGACTTAGTTTTCTATTGTCGTCTATCCCAACAGGACTTAGTTTTCTAATGTTTTCTATCCCAACAGGACTTAGTTTTCTATTGTTGTCCATCCCAACAGGACTTAGTTTTCTAATGTTTTCTATCCCAACAGGACTTAGTGTTCTATCGTTGTCTATCCCAACATGACTTAGTTTTCTATTGTTGTCTATCCCAACATGACTTAGTTTTCTATTGTTGTCTATCCCAACATGACTTAGTTTTCTATTGTTGTCTATCCCAACATGACTTAGTTTTCTATTGTTGTCTATCCCAACATGACTTAGTTTTCTATTGTCTATCCCAACATGACTTAGTTTTCTATTGTTGTCTATCCCAACATGACTTAGTTTTCTATTGTCTATCCCAACAGGACTTAGTTTTCTATTGTTGTCTATCCCAACATGACTTAGTTTTCTATTGTCTATCCCAACATGACTTAGTTTTCTATTGTCTATCCCAACAGGACTTAGTTTTCTATTGTCTATCCCAACATGACTTAGTTTTCTATTGTTGTCTATCCCAACAGGACTTAGTTTTCTATTGTCTATCCCAACAGGACTTAGTTTTCTATTGTCTATCCCAACAGGACTTAGTTTTCTATTGTCGTCTATTCCAACAGGACTTAGTTTTCTATTGTCGTCTATCCCAACAGGACTTAGTTTTCTATTGTCTATCCCAACAGTTTGCTGACCTGTTGATGAGGGTCAGACTGAACTGGACTAACTGAGGGGGTTTAGGGTCAGGCATCTTCAGACATGACGCCTAGCAGCGAGCTGTCAGCTGCTGTCACTTCTTCAACCACACATGTCTCTCACGGATAAAGTACATGTAGTTATCCATGGATGAAGATGAAAAGCTCCTGTTGACATTGGACATGTAGGGAGGTCCTTCCCACAGGAGCCCATCCCAGCACACACTGGTGGACGGCAGGGTTCCCCCTGGACAGGTCCCAGACTATTGCAGGGTGGACATTAATTATGAATTTAATCATCTGACCATAACAGAACAACATAACAATGGTTTTGGAATCACAAGCAAAAAGACAACATCTCTTAAATGAAACCTTTGGCATACAGCACATTAGAATAAAGACCGTTTGTGAAACTGAAGGAATAACCAGACTAAACATGTAGCGCTCTGCTGTCAGCGTGAGGATATGCAGGTCTTCAGGTCTTCACGTTACCCAGGTCCCTGTGGAGGGTTACCCTACAGACAACATCCTGCTGAGCATCAAAACACGGACATCATTTAAATAGTTACTCCACAGGATGGAGCAGTCTTCAGATCCGATTGAAGTGGGTTTAATCTAAACGTTGCAAATAATTTGTCATCACTGTGAAAGATTCAGTTCACTTCTAAACCCTGACCCCTTGATTCTCAACACTTTCATCGCCATATAGAATTCTATATAATTTAATACATACATTATAATCTGTCAGATTTTGAATGCACTGAACATTTTACAGCAACATATGAAACAGTAGAAATTCACTGCAGGTTACTACAGACATGTTCTACACATCAAATGAAAAGCAGAAGATGGGACTCTGAACTCACCACAGCTCAAACAGTGCAAATCAAACCCTGCATCAGCTCGCTGGGATTTAAACCTCAATCATCCTGACGGGACTTTCCAAAATACATCTGGTACTGATCATCTGAAGAGTCAGTAAAGGGAGAGGAACCACATCTCCAGGGGGACCAGGCTACTTTGTGTGGGTGAGCTTTGAGTCTGTGTTTGCACAAAGAGTGGACAGTCTCAGAATAAACTGACTGTTTTATACGTCTGTGCATGCGTGTGTGTGTGTGTGTGTGTGTGTTCTGCATTAGAGCTCCTCGGCCATCTGCAGCAGAGAGTTGATGGCAGCGTCCTTGTTGCCCTGCTGTGCGTCGAGCACAGTGCGAACCACCTCTTTATCCAAGTTGGGGAACATGTCCTGCAGGGCCTTCAGGTCCTCCTCGCTGCACAGTTGCACCTGGCCCCCAACAGCTGGCACGGCTGCTGCTGGCATTGCCATGGGCACCATGCCCTGGTTGTACATGGTAGGCACTCCTAGCAACACAGGACACACACTGCTGATGTAACCAGATCAATGTAGCGGATGAAGAAATGCATCAGTATCTAACTGCGACACATAATTATAAAAGGTGTAGAATACAAGCCTAAGCTCGTCTTGACCCACAGAAAATATGTACACATGTTGTCACAGACATGCGGTTTGTGTGTGTCTGACCTGCAATGGGCACATATCCGACCCCTTGCTGATACACAGACGGCATCAGGACGACCGGCTGAGTCATCATCCCTGCTGGTACGGACTGGTCAGAAAACACACACAAAAGAGATGAAGAGGCAAATGCAACTTCTGGGTAAGTCATGCGATGCCTTCGGGCTCACAAATATGTTCTACCGTAGACTTACATTGGGACAGAGACATCTGTAACCCAGCAGAAGGTTGTTTTCAGGTTAATCAGCTTGCCAGCTCAGACACTTTCATAGATTGAAATCATTCAGTCCTAAAAGTTGTAACATGTGCTATCAGCCCAGAGAAGTCAGAGTCCTTCTCCTTCCTCCGTCCATGTGAATGGGCCTGAGACCCAGTTCATCTTATATTCAGAAGACATCCATGTCTTCATTATGTATGGGAAAACTCAAAATGTAGGCACCTGGTCCAAAATACAATGGAATATATTACAGTAAGGCTCTCAGGCATTCTGTACTGCTGTATCAATATTTATTCTTCTGGAGACCAACATTTCTCATTTAATAAACGCACAAGTAGGTGTGACTTCTCTTTTGTGCCTGGTTTAAATGTGCATGTGACACCTATTGACCTCAACATTACATGAATTAATGTCAATCAACTTGTAAACCCCTAGACTTTCATAGCTCATATGCGTTTCAGTAGAATTTTCAAAACTCTGCACATTAAAAACATATTCTGCATTATTTTAAAAATCGAGAATAAAGACATTAATTAGAATTTTTGGGGGGGGATTATGAGAATAATGTAATATAACCTAATTATTAATAAAGTAGTAAACATGAGCTCCACCCTTACTAGCTGCAACATTAAGCTGCAAGCCTTGATTGGTGATGCACCATCATATCTTAAGGAGCTTGTAGTACCATATTGCCCCACTAGAGAGCTGCGCTCACTAAATGCGGGGCTACTTGTGGTTCCTAGAGTCCTAAAAAGTAGGATGGGAGCAAGAGCCTTCAGTTATCAAGCTCCTCTTTTATGGAACCAGCTTCCACTTTCAGTCTGGGAGGCAGACACAGTCACCTCATTCAAGAATAGACTTAAGACTTTCCTGTTTGATAGTGCTTATAGTTAGGGCTGAATCAGGTTTGCCCTGGTGGAGCCCCTTGATATGCTGCTATAGGCTTATAGGCTGCTACCTCCTTCTGTTTTATGGATTGGAGTTCCATTCATACATTGTCATATTCATGTAATGTGTTTATGTAACTTTGTAACTCTGTTCATTCTGTACACATGACATCTATTGCTTCTGTCCATCCGGGGAGAGGGATCCTCCTCTGTTGCTCCCCTGAAGGTTTCTTCCCTTTTTTCCCTGTGAAAGTTTATTTTTGGGAGTTTTTTCTGATCCGATGTGAGGTCCTGGGACAGGGATGTCGTATGTGTACAGATTGTAAAGCCCTCTGAGGATAATTTGTAATTTGTGATATTGGGCTATATAAAATAAACTGAATTGAATTGGGGGATGTTTTAGGATACACTGAGCTCCTATCCCTGGTCCTGCTTTCTGGGTCCTGCCTCCTGCCATGTCCCTGCTGACACCCACCTTTCACTACATCCTTCCGTATGAATTAATGCACATTACTAACTTTGCTCCTTCTCCAGTCTTTTTGCTTTCTCTCCTCCCTGGTTTACATGAATCGTGGTTTTATCTGGACCCTGGTCCTGCCTGACACTGGCTGCTATTATCATTATTCATATTTTTAGTTGTTGCATTGCAATTAGTATTGCCAACACCATTACTGCTTTTAATATCAGTTATTCTACTATATCCACTGTTATTTTTGGGGAGTTGTTCCTGATCCGATGTGAGGTCAAAGGTCAGGGATGTCGTATGTGTAGATTGTAAAGCCCTCGGAGATTTGTGATTTTTGGGCTATACAAAATAAACTGAATTTAATTGAATATTAAAATGCTGAACACATTATGCATCAATAATTCTAATTGTGGTGTTTCATGGCGGGCCCGGTCCGTCGCCAACATGGCTGCACATTCAATTGTCTCTAATGAGAGATCATCCTGCCTCAAAGAGATGCATCCAGGGTCTTTCTCAGAGGGATCCGCACTTTTGTGTACGGCCGCTTTGAAAGCTTTAAGTTGAAAATCTCTGAACTTTTCAGAAAAGCATTGGTGATGTCAGTGTAGAAAATTGTGGAAGCTTGTTTTGGCCGTGTGGTTCTACTGAACTTCACATGTTGCACAGAGACTATCATAACGTAGACCAAAAGCTGTGGGAATCAATGGGCCGGGTGGAGACTGAATGCTGCTGGGTGGTATGTGTTGCCTCAGAAGGAGCTCTGATGAGCTCAATATGACAGCTGGATGTACCTCACCCTGCAAGAGGAGGATGAACACTTGTAGTCCGTCTGACAGGAGCTCTGGATCTACTTACAGCAAAAGACATCACCAGGTTGATCATGCCTTCCTTGTCGTCACCCTGCCTGCCACTGAGGCTGTACCACTCATCCACCACACTGCCCTGCCGCAGGCCTTCGGGGATGGTGACGTGGGTCCATGCTATCCTGTCGTCCATAGAGAACGCTCTCTGGACGGGAAAAAACACATGGAAACAGAAAATAAACAACATGCTCACAAGTGTTACACACATGCAAAAAGGAGGAGGGGCTGGTGCCCCGTCATCAGCAGCAGCTTGTTGTCTGCACCTGAACACGCCCCTTAAACCTGAATGTCATGTTGTCAGAAGAAAAAAATAAATACAGCCTACAGTTACAGTTAAAAGAATACATTGAATACATTTCTACCAGCCTTGCATTCAACCATGAGTGGCATCATGAAGGCAACCGTCTTAGATTAGATTCAACTTTATTGTCATTGCACATGTACTAGTACAGAGCAACGAAATGCAATTTGGCATCTAATCAGAAGTGCAACAGAGAGTATAACGATATATACAGATTATAAAATACAAATACAGATGAAATTAACATTAAAATAGTGCAGAATATAAACGGAGGCTACTATAAATGGAAACTATCTAGGGTTGCTAGGGCAAATATTCAGTGCATATTTACTTGAGTGCAAACAGATTGTATCAAAGTGACTGAAGTGCATGATAGAGTGGTGTAATGTAATGGAGATCAGAGGGGGGTAGAGTTCAGAAGGGTAACAGCTCTGGAGGAAAAAAAGCTGTTCCTCAGACGTCCTTGACCGCAAGCTCCTGAAGCGCCTGCCTGAGGGCCGGAGGGAGAACAGTCTGTGAGCCGGGTGAGAAGAGTCCTTCAGGATGCTGCAGGCTCGACGCAGGCGGCGTTTCTTCTGGACCTCCTCAATGCTTGGGAGTGGAGTACCTGTGATGCGCTGGGCGATCTTCACCGCCCGTTGCAGTCTCTTGCGCTCCGCAGAGCAGCTGCCGTACCAGACTGTGACGCAGTGGGTGAGGATGCTCTCGATCACGCAGCGGTAGAAATTCACCAGGATGGCTGAAGACAGGTGATTCTTCTTCAGTGTCCTCAGAAAGAAGAGGCGCTGGTGAGCTTTCTTGACAAGGCTGGAGGTGTTGGTGTTCCAGGACAGGTCCTCCGAGATGTGGGTCCCCAGGAACTTGAAGCTGGAGACACGCTCGACGGCCATCCCGTTGATGTGGATGGGGTCATGCGTGCTTCTTTTCGCTCTCCTGAAGTCCACGATGAGCTCCTTAGTTTTGCTGGTGTTAAGGAGCTGGTTATTGTCTTAATTATGAAATATTCAGTGACAGGGCAACACAACTGCCTTATCCATTTGATCAACCACCACATGTATTGCTCATCTGACAAGTTCATGAATTCCACGAGTCCATGACATAAAAAGGGGAAAAGTGGTTTTCCCATTTGTCATTAGACAGGTTTACAATGTTGGTATAGACACACAAGTCTGGCCCGTGCAACCCTCTCCACCTCCTCACCTCATCAAAAATCTCCAGGTAGAAGGAGTCCACCCCAGGAGGTACGGTGCACTGGATCACCTTGTTCCAGCGCGGGTTCTTAGCTCCGTTGTGAGCGGTTGGTGTTTCGTAGACTGCGTAGCCCAGTCGGACCCTACAGTACGGATCCATCCGAGTCATCCCATAGTTTTTAGCCAACTTGCCCTGTACAGAAGAAGAAGAACAAACAAGGTGGTACATTCAATTTGGCTACTGTCACCGTTCGACTTGCCAGTGGATGGTGGTATTAGGGAGGTTAGGAGGAACCTATTTTGCCATAATCGCAGTTACATAACATCTCATAACGGTGATCATGATCGCAAGAATTCTAGAAGCTTTGTAGAAGCTTTCTAGAAGCA
The DNA here is from genome assembly GCF_009769545.1 of Cyclopterus lumpus. Taxonomy (NCBI): domain Eukaryota; kingdom Metazoa; phylum Chordata; class Actinopteri; order Perciformes; family Cyclopteridae; genus Cyclopterus; species Cyclopterus lumpus. Next base: position 2,208,531 of record NC_046968.1, on the reverse strand, counting down.
CCGTTTGTTTACCTGTGAAAATGAATCCCAAGAGTCACATTGTGATGCCTCTTCTTGTGTGAGTCAAGTAACATATGTGTGGGTCGGTTTGTTTCGTGTCTGAGAGAGTTGTGTATATTGGAGATAAATAATCCTTCTTGCACATTAAAAGGCTCATACCACTGAATCTATGATTTTAAATGTGCTACACTTTAGTGTTTGTGGAAACAAAGACATGTACCTGTTTTTTTTTATATGTAAAAGGTGTATTAGTTATTTAATTAAGAAATACCAGTAATTAAGATGCTAATCTGTAAAATAGCCACTGGGACAGTGGTGAAAATGTTTGAGCTATTTTCATTTTAATTCAATGTAACTAGCATGCTAATCTAAATAATATATAAGGCACTGCCATTCATAATAAGCTTTTATACCTTTAAGTACATGTTATTTGTGCAACAACCAATATCATATTGGTACAAAAATTCAAATAAGACAGTAATATTTCAGAGAAATGCTTACCTGGACCACAGTAATGCTGAGTCGCCCTATGGTGCCTACGGTGCCGATTGAGCCCCCAAACTGCAGCTGCCGGGCTGCCTGAGCATCCAGCTGCACCTGCTGTTGCTGCTGTGTGGGAGCGATCCGAAGGAACTCCTGGGGAAGCTCCCCGATATACACCTGAAGGCACACATGAATAAACACAGGGATGTACCGTACTGACAATGACCAAAAACACACAGACAGATGAACGGTTAAGACTTGTTATACCTCGATAACTACACAACATTAATACCTGGGACTCCATCACACATTAAAAGCTGTAAACACCTCTCTTCTGGTGCACCCTAAAGACGGGACTGAACAAGAGACACAAACATCTTCAGATGTCCAAAGTTGAAAGGTCATCGATGACCCGTTCAATATAATTAGCATCTTACAAAAGATAAATGAACCATCATCACAGAGACTCAGAGTGGACACATGTATTATGTATTTGACTGGGTAATTACAGCACGCTATCTAAATGAAACTAAACAACCTCATGTTTGATTTCCTCTTCCTTGCTGGCCTGAGGTCAGCACATTGCTGATTGCAGAAAGCAGGAAGCGTGTCTGTTCTGTTAATGCTAACTTGTGATCAAATAAATACACAGTACATCATGCAAAACTGCCATTCCTTCCTGTCATGTACATTTTTATTATTACCACCTCATCATAATCATTCATGGAGCCTGCTGCAGCAAAACAGAAACGTGTGGAGCAAACTGTGCATGTGAAGAATATACATGTAGAAATAACGGACATGTTTCAACCACAGACGGTCTTCATCTGTATTTAATGGGAAATGTATGATGAAATATCACATCATTATCTCACAATTATTAGCCGCAATGAGTCATCCCATAATGACATTTTTAGTGAGATAGTATGTGAGGTAGCCTGTCTCTGCCTCCATGTGATGTGGGAGAGCTGGATGTGGTGGCTCACCCCTGACCTGGGGTCTGTGACGGGGCCACAGACCTCTACTGGAATAATAATAGTTTATGTAAATACTCCCATCTCAAATCAGTCCTTTTGAATTGTCACTCGGGTATATATTTGGATCACTTGGCCCAGTTTTTGGTTTATTACTTTCCCCACAGTCTGTGGGATAGACACTTCGGTGGACAGGAAAACAATCTCAGTAGTTACGCAACTTGGACTCGTCGTCGTTGTTGTTGTTGTTGTTGTTGTCTGATCCGGGTATTTCACTGGCAACTTAATCCGTGCACGAGCTAATGTAGCGGGTTATTGACGTTAAGGCTAAACCCAGAGACCGTGACCCTAGCTAACATAAACTACCCCCCGCTAGCTCGTTGTGCCTGTGGGTGTATCTGCTAGCTGTCGGTAGGTGACCGTGTCCGTGGTGGCCGTGCCCCGGTGGCCGTGCCCCGGTGGCCGTGCCCCGGTGGCTAGTACAGAAGTGTGTTATTATCAGTGGAGGCTAGTTCCGCCTAGCTGTCTGCCCAGGACTCTCAAGTAGCGCATCGCCCGCCGTGCGGCCTTACCTGCCCCCGCTGAGTGCTGATGGTGGTCGCCATGTTGTCTCGTGGGTCCCTGCGGGATCAGATTCGATGCTCGAGTCTTCTTTAATCCAGACGTGTTAGCACAATAAGCACATCAGTACAATTGCTCGCTCGGATTGATTTAGACTTGAACCGGAAGTGCTTCTTTTTTTTTCTTCTTCAAATCTTCCACAGTCGTCATGCGAATTCAAGTTTTTTTAAAGTTTTTTTTTTTAAATGATCACCTTCTTGAGCAACATATAAATAATAGATATGACAATGTCATTTAATTTATCTTACCGCACTTTATTGATTATTGTAGATAGATTGATACTTTACTAATCGCGGAAGGGGAAATGGTTTTGTGACAGTAGCATTTCTAAATACAAGTAAAGCAATATTAAATATATTGCAAACAGAATGGAATAATATTATAGTAATTAACAAAACAATAGTGAAAAGATGTAACCAACAACAGTGTACCGTTGTTATAATTGATTTAGTTTGTATTCATGTTAGTAAAAGCAGCACGTTTTAGAGCCTGGGGATTGTTCATCTTCTCCAGGATGATGATGATGATGATGATGATGATGATGATGATGATGATGATGATGATGATGATGATGATGAATTGCATCGTTTCCTTGAGTCTTAGTCCCTCCCAGCAGGGATGCATTGAGAGAATGCGAGGAGTGAGGAAATGAAAAATAATGCCTATTTGCTGCAATTTCATGGTGTATGAAGGCTTGGTTAGTGAGAGTCTGATGGACAGGTGTCATTGTGCATGGTAACCCCGCCATGGGTGATGACTGGGTGAATGATGTCACGGAGGCCTACAAGGCCATAGTAAGAGACCATCAGCTGGGAGAAACAAGGTGTGTGCCACACGTTGGCTCTGCATTTCGGCCTTCCAGTTGGAGGCGCTTGAACTCCATTTTGGAGTCACTAAGTCCAGAGAACACTGCTACATGGCTGAGGTTGTATACTCCAAGTGCAGTTATCCTCAACACATCTTGTATCTTACTTGTATCAGTGTTGGGTGAGGTACAGTTGGCCATCAAGACTTTTTAAGGAGTGCAGGTAGATCCTCCTAAACTTCTTGACAGCTTGGTAGTCTGATCACGTCTGTGAGAAGCAGAATGCTGAATCCACTGGAAAATAATGATGTAATCAAAGAGCCAATTGATGGAGACATCAGTCCCAAACCGTACCTTGGTTACCTTTTTGAGTCAGTCAGCTGAGCTTCTGAGGAGAAGAACTATGTCTAAAAGCAGTGTGTAGCCTTCACCATCTCCCTCAATAACGAGTTGAGGGACAGGCGGCCGGACAACATCGAAACATTGCAGTACATGTCAGTTTTCAATGTAGAAGAAACTCTACAGCACAATAAGAACCTTGGGAGAAACAGAAACAATAGCCATGCTCCTTGGCTACTCTCCTGCAAAGACAATGGCGTGCCCTTTACTCCATCCTGTATGTCCCAAATGGTCTGAAGCTGTCTGGTGATGCTTGCCATGAGCACAAGCTGACTGATAATGTTGTGCAGCTTTTTGGCGCATCAGCTGCTGCCTCATTGAAGTCAGCTCCCTCAGTTGCTGAACCTGCCATAGAAAGCCTTGACCAAGACGAAGATGACCTATTCTTTCTGAGCCAGCACATCGCGCGCGCGTGTGTGTGTGTGTGGTTCAAGGTTAGAAATTAAACCAAACTTCAGAAAAACTTGTTTTAAAGAGCTAGCTTTTCCACCGCACATAACAGTCTTTTGATTACATTTGATATTCTAACATTTAACAACAGGGGACAACATGTATGTATGTCATGTGGGTCTAGAGTAGACAAAGCATTAAAGTCATGAGGATATTTTGTGTGACGGCCCATTTCAATGGAAAAATAAAAAAAACAAGAATCAACAGAAGAAAGTTCATTTGTAGTTCTAAACATATTTAGGGTGTTTTTTACTCACTTTCTGTCTCTCCCTCGATGTCATTCCTCTCTCGTAGGAGTGGAACACACCACCCATGAAGTTAATAGTAAGTAACTTATCATTAAAATGATTTTTGACATTACATACTCGTTGCATGCAAAGTACCAAGGTACTGTGGCACTTTCTGACGTTTGGAGGAATTCATTTAATTAATTTAGTGTGTTCACTGATAACGTCGATTTGTGTCAATCTCATTGCCAGTTTAAGGAATCACATTTCTGTGGAAGCCAGCCAATGCCAACAAAGCTTTCCTGGACACAATCCACGCTCAAAACCCCTGTATTGTTTTATGGATTGTGTAGATTATTGTACCTATCTTCTGGAAATATACTAAATCACACTGCTGGAGTTCTGACAGAAAACAGAGGAAATCGGACGGTTTCTCAAACATTTTATTTGTACAGAAACTAAACAACAGGGATCACATAGTCGTCTCAGATATTGTAGATGGACTGCACGGCAGCTTATTGTGGCGCAGAAGTCAAACATCCAAAGCATAAAAACAATAGACAAAAAAACAAAAAAACATGCATGAACTTCAATGCAACAGAGCAAAAAGTAACTCCACAGAAATATTAAAATGCTTGGATTGGAACGAGATCTCGGATACAAGCGGCCGAAATGAGCTTCCTCCGTAGGGTGGCCGGGCTCAGCCTTAGAGATAGGGTAAGGAGCTCGGTCATCAGGGGGGAGCTCGGAGTCGAGTCGCTGCTCCTTCGTGTCCAAAGGAGTCAGCTGAGGTGGTTCGGGCATCTAGTCAGGATGCCTCCTGGACGCCTCCCATTAGAGGTTTTCCGGGCACGTCCAACTGGTAGGAGGCCCCGGGAAGACCGAGGACACGCTGGAGGGATTATATCTCCCGGCTGGCCTTGGAACGCCTCGGGATCCCCCAGAATGAGCTGGAAAGTGTTGCGGGTGAGAGGGAAGCCTGGGTCGGCCTGCTGAACCTGCTGCCACCGCGACCCGACCCCGGATAAGAGGTGATAATGGATGGATGGATGGATGGATGGATGGATTGGTTTGTGGTCCGCTCACAGGGGTCAGTTTTCACCTCAATGTGTCGTGCTACTGGAGTTGGTCACTCAAATACTTGAGAAGAAATACTACACACCAATATATGACAGGACCATTGCCCTAAATTAACCAGATGATTGTTCTGTCTCGCTGGGAGCTCGATAGAAAATAGATCTACTCTCGTTTGTCATGCCATCACAAAAAAGAAGACGACCATGATACATTGTGATGATGGTTCTTTATTGTGTGGGGACGTTCACACACACACACACACACACACACACACACACCTCATTTGTATTGTTGTTGACAGCAAGTACAGACAACTTGTTGGGACATCTGACGGCTGCAACTACGCCACTAACAAACAAACCAATGACTGTTTTTGATGCAGTTGGAAGAGCTGAATGATTAACACATCTTTACTAAACATAACTCGCATAACTATAACCTCCTCGGAGTCTTTGTGACTTCACTTCATTTTAAATTCAATTTCGTTAAAAGTTTCCCGGAGAGATTAAGTTATTTGATTTTGAGTTTGTTAGTAGATATTCATTCACTATCAATATAGTGACCTCGGGGATAATAATATTCAATCTGCGAAGGCTTTACAGAAGGCAACCATTTTTGGGAAAAAGTTTACTTCAGTTGAGTTTTTCTTAGTTGTAATACACAATATCAAAGTATCAGCAATTAGTAAACTAGAAACCTGCATTTAGCTCAGATACCTATATTTAAAATAAATAATGATAATAACAAGAATTTCGTATAGTAGCACGATCTGTGTAATTAACATAAGTGAGCTTCTAGCAGGGTGGCTTCAGCTTGTAACTAGCTAAAAAAAAAAAGTGTCATTTAAAAAGGTCTTCCATAAGCTGTCTGTCTTGGGCTGTGACCAGAAGCTGGAGAACCCACGGGGAACCCACGGGGAAAAAAAGAAAATGTACATTTCAGTCCTAAAAACGTTGGTAAACGATGGGACTTGTAAAAGGAAGTATGACCGCAAATTCAAGCAGGATGAGATGATGGGTAAACACTCTCAGTCGAAGTCACACGGTTGGCCCACTGGTCAGGGAGACAGAGGCCAGTGTGGGTCTGGAGGTCTCTGGATGATAATCACTTGTGTGTGATATTGGTCTGTTAGCACACTTCCACTTCTTTAGAAAAGGCTTTGTGCACACGCTGCCACACCAACCAACCTGTGCTCCTACAACCAGTCAGACCAGTAAAGCAAGTCCAATCAAATACTGATTGTGCAAAAAAATGTGGCACCAATTTATTCATCATTTAACTTAACACAAATAAAATGCCATTTTGCCAAGAATCTCAGTGCAGTTATGTAAAAACAAAGAGCACAGCAGCAGCTTGTAGTGGTCAACAGGCTACGGATGATACACACACACACACACACACACAAGATAAAAACGCAAGTTCTAGAAAAAAATAGGTTCTCTCTTCTCTTGTAATAATTTGAATGTAACATTCAAACATGTCCAAGGGCAGTCTCTCTAGTGCCCCTGCTGCAAGCACAGAGGAATTATGGGAAACAACTAAACAAAACCTCCTGGTAACTAATGCAAAGTCAATGGTGAAATTGGGAGCATCAGAGAAGCGCAGAAGACAAGGACTGGACGATGAACTGTGATGCCACATCAACATGCTAGGGCAAACAGGAAGAGATCTAGAACAAACGAAAAGACAAACAACAGGGAGACAAACTGAGGTTAAACCACAAAGGAACACAGATAGGAAAAGAAACCAAGAATGATCACAACACAGGACAGCTGAAATAAAAAGAGTGCACAGAACCAGTGACAACATGCAGGTCTGGAGCAGCTGCTACAGGCCAGCATGACACCTATACACTGTCAATCAAATATGGAGAGCGACTGTAATACAGACTGGAGGTCACTTTGAAACGAGAGAGAGAGAGAGAGAGACTTAAATGACAACATCTGGATCAGCTGTGACTACAAAGTCCCTGATACATATTCATGCTTTGGTATACTATATATAGTATATACAATATACCAAACAAGTTGCAGTGCTGACATAATAGTGAGTAAATGGGACAAAGTACACAAAACATGACTTTCAAAACTAGTTATAGTACGGTTAGATACTAGCTAATCACTTTTACAATAAATTATGCTTTCTGTTTTTGGAAAATTAATGTTTTATTTGGATGAAGGCATGTATGACAGAGAGGGGGTTCTATGAAGTCTGTAGCAGCACTGATGGATCCTACACACACAGTCCATGCCACAATGACACAAAGTACACGTCACACAAAGGAAACTAAACAAAACACACACACACACACACACACACACACACACACCAGGAGATCAAATGGAATTGTTGGACTTTACATTTGTCTTTCAAAATCATTTCAATTCAGATAAATAATTAAGGCAATAAATAGTTCCCCAACACACAGGGGAAGTATAAAACCTATATAAAAATAGAAAAGGCATAATAGTTTAAATATATATCAACAACTGTCTCAGTTCCTACTTAAAACAAAAACAAAACATGTCTTGCCAGTCTTAGCAACTAACAGGTTGCCTTGAGCAATTTGACATTTATATGAATGATCCAATCACAGAAGAGATTCAGTGAGAGACACAGTGGTGTAGCCCCCTTTAAATCAGCTAGCTGCTAGCTAGTAGGACAGTAACTGAGGGATGGGGATGACCCGACCTCTGACCTGTCACTCAGAGTGCAACAGCACAGGAGGAGCGCCACTAAAACATGTTGTGTTCCGTCCTCGAGAAAAGTCTATATTTACATGCAATTTCAACGGCATCAGTTTTACCGCGATAAAGAAAAACTGATCAAATGCAATGAGCCGACTACTTGACAAAGGTATGATATCCATGTCTGAATACAACACACATGCACATGTGGCGCCATCCACCAGAGGCCACATGGGAATTATCATTTGGAGTAGATCCTCATGCGCAGCTCGGCACCTTGTTTGGCGCCCTCTGCCACAGTGAATTAATGTCTTTCAATAAGTGAATGTTAGCATGTAGTGTCAAGCACCTTCAGCTATATGCAAACCCATTTTCCATAAGCGTGCATGAATATGACCTGTCAGACCCCGGTGCTCAGAAGAGAATAGTTAACAGTTTAGTGGAAATCCCACAGAACAGGAAGCAGATGTTTAATCTCACGTCACCACTGATCTAGACTCTGCCTGCACAACACACACAGTGTACACACACGTATGGATGGCATGTGTGTGTTGAAGTGGGGCTCCTCCTCATGAATGATGGAAACTTCTGTGCCGTACTTTGAACCCGACAACTCATTTCTGTACATATCACATACAATACCGGTTTCAAAGGATAATACAAGTATTGACTACAAATGTAAGGGAAACCCACCGACTTTGTGATAACATAAAAGAAAACCTGTTCATAATTCCGGTTTACTAACCAAACGTGGCTCTATCTGCTGCCTTATTTCAGGAGCGCTATGCTGCGTCTGGGTGGAAGGGGGGGAGGGGAACAGGAAGTAGAAACAGATCGATTTGGCACCTATCTGACCTGACTGTAAATGTGCAACATCTACTAACAATCAACTCATTTGTGTATTATGTACACAGCACACAGTACACAGCAAACTGATAACATTTCAACTTAAAATGAAAATACACCTGTTTCTCTCATCGTTTCAAAAGGAAAACAAAGTGCATGAACCACAACATAACACGGGAAGAACCCAGTCCAGCCTGAACACTCTTGCACGTAGCTTCATGTGAATTGTTGCCTGGAAACGGTGTAATGACCAGAAGAGGCACAGCAGACATCACCCTGTAATGCATAGATAGGTTTCTGAGTGGACCGGTCTGGGTTATTCATACTCAACTTACCATAACACCACCCTGCCTAACCAAGTCTGCCTCAGCACCTTCAGTAAGGCTTGCTGTCATTCTTTGAGCGCTTCAGCTGCACCTTCAGCCTCTTCATACCGATTTGGAACCCATTCATTGACTGGATGGCTGCCTGTGATGACACGGGGTTGTCATAGCTCACAAAGCCTGGGGGAGAAATGCAACAGAAGACAACTTAAAACGCATCTCCACATTAAGAGGTCAGATGCTCTGCAGTCCTCCCAACAACTACTGAGCAAGTTGTTGAATTGCAAAGATGTTTTAAGTCCAGTGCTTCCCCCTATAATTCCATAGATGGGCCGCCATCAGGAACCCTGGCCAGGCCCAACAACTGTTTTTATGCCCTAAGTACAGCTTTATTTAATGAATAGTAACCGGTAACTTAGCTCACTACATGTTCCGAGTAGCTCGTCCAACACTGCTAAAAGTGAAGATAAGGTTGTTGGTCACGGCTACAAACAGGCTCGTTAGGGAAGGACGCGCTGATGGATTCTGTGTTTGTGTGTTTATAGCTGAGTTAGACCGGATAATATGTGGTTAAAAAAATGACTGATGTGGTTTTGCCCTCATTGTTTCTGTGAAGGAGGTGATGTTGTGTAGCCCTGAGCAGTTTAATGTGGAGTGAGTCATGTCTTTGAATATACTATGGGTCAGAGAGAGGTCATGTGTGCTCTGACACGATCCACATACCTTGTTGTAACAATGTATCCTAGCTTTAGATGATCCTAATACAGTACGCGTTACTGAAATGAAGAGTAATAAAATACAAAGTACAGCCTTTTCAGTCCGGTCTCAACCCGGGACCATTGTCAGGGGAAACAAAAAGAAAGCACTTTGTCTAGTTGTTAGCTGTGATATTGTTGGCCACTAACAATTTAACATTTTTAATTGATCATAAAACGGCTCGCTTGAACTCACCAAAACACTTGCTGAGGTTTGTCTGTTTGTCAATGAAGACTTTAGCAGAGATGACATTCCCAAAGGGCATAAACATTTGGAGCAGGTCCTGGTCTCCAAACTCCTGGGGCAGGTGGTAAATGAACAGGTTGGCACCTTCTGGACCTGCCAATCAATTCATCTGTTTTACCAATCAATCAAACAACAAAGATTAAACAGTCACATTTGAATAAATTCATGTATTTCTAAGAAGTTAAAAAGTGATGTGGAAGTCTGTGTTTGATCCATGCATGCAGATTGATAAACCATCCGGGTCCGTCACAATTAACCTCTTTTGACGATAACCGCGATATTAAAAAGGTATAATATGCAGGAATTTCCTGTAAAACCACATATAGACCCCCTAAATCAACACTCATGGTCCACGAGGAGAGTGTGTTGTCTGTATCTGCAGAGGCCCCGCCACCAATCATACACTTATTATAATATTGCGTGAATAATCTAGTATTAATCTATCATTCTTTCTCCACCTCCCTACACTCATATTTTGAGTGGAATTCTTTGCCAAAAAGAGACAAAAAGCTAAATAAACAAAGTTATATACAAATATTGTATGTAGAAGGGCAAAAAGAAATAACTGCCTAACTATGATAACGTGATATAATGTAATAATTCAGTCAAACTTTATAGACAATATGAATTATACAATATTCTCTACCGTATTTGAAAGGGTATCAAACATCTGTAATCTGACAAATATTTTACTGAATAAATATGTCAATCATGGACTGAAGATTAAAGGGGAATAAATATCTGTTTTACTCTGTAAAACATGGACAGTCCTAATAGTGGCTGCTAATATTTTAGTTACCGAGCAGATTGTCTACATAAGTGTAATAAATGTATAAATTCTACCTTCAGTTATGTTGACGTGTTACAGGATAGTGTCAATATTTAAGTGTCAGTCGTCTGATGTAACCAATGGATAACACATGAACTACAATAATCACTTTACTAATACTTTGATTACTTTACCAGGTGTCTTTGTATAATAAATAATGACCGTCTCACCTTTTATGGTTTCAAATCATACTTCTCACCTACCCCATCCTGACTACTGTAACTGTTTACATTACAAACGTGCTGACACCTCTGTATCTCTTCACAACAAATGTGATCTTCTGTTTTTTTTAACCAATTTATGTATATTCATTTTTCACCAGGTTTGCAAGTGTCTGTCAATTTTTTTTTAATGTTTGATAAGTAAAATTAGGCTTTGCTGTTGGCTTCCCGACTAATTAAAAAAAAGAAAAAGACAGAGAGCAAGCGAGCTGGGTGGTAGAAGAGTTTTGAATGTTGTTACATTCTAATAATTCCAAATATTCAAATAACCATCAATCAGATGATTGACAGCAGAGAAGGAGGCTCTCAGTTTAATGTTCCTCCTCTGCATTGTATTCATTACCTCCAGCGAGCATCAGTTAACCCTCTAATCAGATCGACCTTGAGTACAAGTGGACGTCTGCGCCAAAGTTGAAGCAATTCCCTCGAGATGTTCCTGAAACATAGCGTTCACAAAACCGGACAGACAGACCTCAGGCCCCGGCCAAACAATAATCTGGAGGCATAATAATCTGGAGTGATTGGCAGCCAATAGAATTTCCCAATACAGATCATATATGTATTTACAGTCAAAGCCTGCGCGGTCTGCATATGTGAATCTCAACATTCAGATTGTTCCCACCAAATGACCCCTGTGGGGCGCTGTAGTGTCTCATAAGACATATACATAGTATAGTATATAGAAGGGCTAATACAAGCCTTCAGTTATGGACTGGAGTTTGTTTTGAAGTGTAAACTGTGCATCAGACCTCGTGTCAAAGAGAAGGTGCTAACGTCTTACCGGTGCTGCGACTGTTGCTCGCTGACGCAGCAGATTTAAAACAAGACACAATTCTTAGCAGAAGGTCAAGACACACAAACTCTCCACCCAGCTCATCCCCTTTCTTCTCCCATTCACTTTATTATGGCTCAAAGGAGAGCAGGAGAGACTGCCTGTCTGTCAGCCACGATTCCTTTTTATATCAATTACCTTGATTTCTATTCAGTCGTGTGAGGCTGATAATTCCTGAGCATTTAATATGAATTACATCATTTAAATGTTGCCCTTAACATACAGCCTAATAAATAATTTCAAGCGTTTGAAATACATCATCACCATATTCTGGGTTATTAAATAATGACTTAAAATCAGAATATTCATAAATACAAACGCAAATAATGCATAAATAACATAAATGCATTCTTGCAGCAGAAATGATTCCTGTGCCTTGAAGCAGGACAGAAATCAGGTTGTTTTTCATGTGCAGGGCTACAGTTAAATTATGACGTAATTATCCAGCTGTGACCATCATTATTGTTAAAGGTGACGCTTCAGAGGAAAGGACGTCTTACTTCTCTAATAACACATTTCCTTGTTTCCTCTCTCCTCGCATAGTTCCTTATATAAAAAGGCACAAACAAAGGACACAAGTGAGGGAAACTTGGGATGTAGTGTTTGGTCAATTTGATTCTAAAATGTGACTGAAGAAAGGAACACTTGCTCTATATAGTAAATACCCCCAGCTCCTCCTGCTGCTCTCCTTTCAGCCCTTTAACACCATTTCATCTGAACCGTTCCCATGTCATCTCCTTTGTTCTGATCTCAGCCCACAGAACCCACCTTCCTTTTGGCTGCCTGCGGCTGAGACGCTCTGCTGAGACAGCAGGCTCTGGTTGTACAGGCTGGGGAGGGCAGCAGCAGCATACTGCTGGATGCCCGAGTAGGCCTGGCTCAGTGCCTCCATGGTGTTTCCTGATCCATTGGACAGGCCTCCGGAGCCAAGGCTGCCATTCAGTGCTGCCATGCCTGCATCAGTTACATGAGTGGAACGGTAAGATCGTATCACTCACACTGATGTTGAACGCCGTATGGCTCGGTGTGGTTGGTTGGTATTGCCCAATGGCAGTTACAGGCAGCTAACATCAACACACTACATTAGATTTCAAAGACAACCTTGTCTGCTTTGAACATCTTTACGACAAAGACATACACCAAATGTACTGCCTAACAGTAATCTAATCAGTGGAGATGTAGAGTTCCGGCTGAAGGTTAGTACCTGCCAGGGAGCCCATGTTGAGGCCAGCTCCAGCACTCGCAGCCAGAGACTGCAGGGCCCCCAAAGAAGCCATGGGGTTCACTGAGGAGTTGCTGCTGGAGTTGGGGGAGGAGCCTGCTCGGGGAACATTTAGGGTTAATGTTGTGAAATACTCAACTGGACCAAAAGCACAAGACAAAGAAGTCTTCAAATAGGAATAGGACAACTTTGAAGAATGAATGTTTGATAAGAAATGGTTTCCGATACCTGGCAGCCTTTTCAATAGTTTGTTTATATATTATATAGTTAATATATGGTTATATCAAAATGTACATTATATAGTTATATATAACAGTGTTTAACCATGAGAGACTGACTCACAAGGATGTCACCATACCACTAAGCCCTCCTGCATGTAGCTTGGCTATGAAACAGTACTGTAGTTGTATTTTCTTTTACCTGAGCTTGTTAGTGCACTGAGTGGGCTACTAGATGTTGTCATGGCGCTGGAGCCTGTGGGCGTGGCCTGTGTGGCAGTTGCTGCCGCTGCTAAAGCAGCCAGGTTCTGCATGGCATTAAGACCTGACAGACATACACACGGTTAAGGTCAAGACTACACCCACCTCGTCCTCTGACCACTATTGTATAATAAAAAAAGGTACATGTGTTCTCCCCTGAAGTCGGCTGGCAGTACAGATTTAAGGCTGGACATCCAGAGGGATGACATGAACCTTTTACAAACTTAAAAGCTATAGGTTTGATTATTTTTCAGCCAACAATACAGATACACAAATTCAAATCTTAAACATAAATGACTGCATGATATGTCATGGTGTAATGCCTGTTAAAATGTGTGTATGTGTGAGTGTGTGTGTGCCTGTGCGTACCTGAAACAGGGTGCAGGTTGCTCAGTGCATTCCCTGTTGAGGCCGACTGCTGCAGCAACTGTAAGTAGAGCTAAAGCCAGGAGATGTGAGACACAGCATGCTAAAGTGGAAGTGACAGAGTAGCAGGCATGTCATGTTGCAGAACACACGCAGGCCCTTCAGACACTCACTGCTAGATACTGCGGCCCCAGGCTGTTCAGCCCAGTGAGATTCCCCCACATGGAAGCAGCACTGAGCTGCTGCATCTGCTGCTGCAGCTGTTGGGCCATACGCTTCTGCTCCTTGTCCTTCTGAGTGTCTGCAAACTTCACCACAATCGGCGAGGAACAGCCCTGAACACGGACAGTAAACGTTTATTACAGCGACAGCTCGGTGTACTGATAGAAATAATAATAAACATGTCATTCACTTTAAACTGAGGAGCAAATTAAATAATAAAAAGCTCTGCTGCTTTAAACTAGTTGTCTGTGTAACAGCAGACACTAGAACACACCAATCTTTAAATCAGGGTCACTATTTGACAACATCACATATTGTTTTAAGTGTAAATGAGAAGTTCACCTCCATGGTTTGGGACTGGTGCATGGATTTGATGGCTGACTGGGCCATTTGTCGAGCTGTGAATGTCACAAATGCACAACCTAAAAGAGAAAAACACAATGCAATAGTTGTTTTAACCGCGCGTGTTCCTGTATTAGCCTGGGGCTGTTTACTGTGTACTTTTCTTTGTTATTGTTGTGTTTTTCTGTCCTGCCTCTGAGCTCTAACGCGTGTTGAAACAAACCTGGCCCATACCCAAGACCCCACAACTGGGAAGCAGAACTCTGAGGCCAACATGCATCTGAGAATTGACTGGACGTCAGACAATCAGTTTAGAGCCATAGAGAGAAACCACCACAGATAAAAGAGGACACGTATAGGATGAGCAGCATTGTTGACTTTCCTGCTCCAACATGTAAACATATCAAAAGTATGGACTCAGATCAGTCTCAGTATTAATGAAGATTCACAAATGTATTCGGTAATTTATACATTAAATGACTCTCTCCTGAAAAATATTTTTCAATGCACACACAAAGTATGGTATGTAATGTGAAATGTAAAATCCACATATTGTCTGTGGACATTAGGCTCAACTAACCATCGGGTGCAGTTGTAAGAAAATAATAATATAAGAAATGTATCGATGTAGTTTTGCGAGTATTAGTTCATAAGTGCAGTATCGGCCCGATACCCATACTGTTGATATACTTATATCTAGTTTATAGTCTGATTATTTGTCTCATTTTTTTGGGACTGTTTGTACGCAGTGTTAGCGAATGTTGGCTAACGTTAGTGCTGCTATTTATTTGTTTGCCAGGTGATATTTGTGTTTGTCAGACTGTACATGTCCCTTTAGTTCCAGTCACAGTTGAGAGAGGCAGCACTATGAGACAAACGATGGTTTTCCTCCCTCCTCTAACCCAATCGAAGATACATCCTTGTGGTGGTGTGCTCGTGGGATTGGTGAGCATTGAATAATATTTTTGTGAAGAGTCATCGATATATAACATTTGTGAATCCCTCTGTGTGCATTCGTTCATATTGAGATACAAAAGTGATGATCAAAGACATATCCTAAATATCCCGACACAATTAGGGATTGCCAGCAGATGACTGCGAAACAGTATCCAACAAAGACAGAAACATGAAATTGTATTTTAATTTGAAGCAAACACTGGTGCAGTATTCAACTAATAAGTGGTTGGCACCTGTGACAGGAAGTAGCGCTTTTATTTGTCCTGTTTTTGTGACAAGTTAGCTGTGTTCTACAATGTCATCATTATTCATCCAGTACGTTCTGGTCCCGAGGGGCAAAGCCAGCGAGGATATTGAGTGTTTCATTGCTTTGTAGAAAGACTTTGATGGCATGCCATGCGCAACATGTTACTGGTTAACATGTAAAGTGAAGATTACTAGTTGATAACAACTATGCCCGTTACTTTAAGTGCAATACAACCTTTGTAAGTAAAAAGTCAATGCTTTATCAATACACCTGTCAACAGGCATGAGCATGTAAACAAAAGCGAGACCTAGTTCCTTCCGATCTGTCCGCAGTCTCTCGCTGCTATGCTAAGTTTACACCAGCACAGCACGCCGTTCAACAAACAAGCTCAAACTAACTAAAGCCGCCTGTCTGTAGTTTAATCCGTAGCTTAGTTTGTTCTTGTCAAGTAGCTCCTCCTTCTCTACCAGGCAGTCCATCAGCAGAGGACTGGACTGAGACTGACCGATCCGCCTTCTTCATGAACATCACTCAGAAATGTGAGAACTTTAGTGCCTTTAGATGCGATTCCGCTTAGATGTGTATGACTTTATGTAGTCACTTTGCTGTTGTAAACATTACTGTTCTGCATTAGCAACAATATTTAGAATATGAACACACTCTAATCCTGTTCTTAATTTATTTGTTTTTAAAAATGATATCCATGTTTTTAAAAGCAATTACCTAGACATGAGGAACAACAGAGTATTGAGGAGAGTAGCTCCGAGTAGTAATACAATACTTAAGACGCGATCCCTACTTGAAGGGCCCTGGAGTTCTTGGAAGGGACGAGTGAGCCGAGGGGTGTTTAGTTTAGTAAGAGTATCAATACTACAGTCTGTTACAAGTCCTGCATTCAAAAACTACACACGTATTAGCATCCATGTATACTTAAAGGAGGCTACCACAAGTAGATTGTTCTATTTCAGAATAATAAATATTACATTATAATTATATTATATTATTTTCATTATGCTCATTTTACTTACTTTATTTCAAACTTGGTAGTTTAATCTATAATAATACATGAACATGTATGTGTTGATTATATATAGTTTTTATGGTGCACATGGTAAGTCCAATATTCCCTTTTGGCTCTCAGCCAAATGCTGATGGAAATATCTCAAAGCTCCACAAAGTTCATTAGCTAACTCTAACTTTGACATGTTATTGTCAAGTGACACATGTTTTTAATATCACGTACAGCCACTTCAATCTGGTGTAGTCGGTTAACACCGTGCAGCTATTAGCACCATCACAACTGTCTCTTTCACAACACCACTGTACCGTGGAATTGTGGTCTCCAAATACTCTTGGTTTTCTTTTTCTTTCTATTCTTATTTTAGTTTAATATTCCATCATATGTATTTATTTTCCTTTCTCTATCTGTATGCTGTCCTTGTGATGCTGCAACAACTCTGTGTGTGTGAGAACAGAATATTTCGATTACCACGACTGAGTCCATCAGGGCCTCGAAGGATCCGGCACTCCTCTATCTGTCCGTATGGTGAGAACATCATTCGGATGTCATTCTCGTTACACTTCTTGGAGATCATTCCAATGAACAGCTTCCTGTCCTCCACTGCTGTATTCAACACAACACAACACTACATCAAACACACCTGCTCTGGGTCATGTACATGCTTTAAGGGAACATTCAACATGCACGGATTTGTGAGTGTGGCTCTTTGGCAACTCTTGTCATCAAAGTGACACGAGTTGAGTTTGGGACAACATCTTGTTGTCCTGGTTACCGGTGGCTGCAGCATCCGCTTCACAACATTGGTGCTTGCGTACCGTGCTGCGAACCGATCGGGTCCTGTCTACATCCAGGACATGGTCTAACCTCACACCCAGGACATGGTCTAACCTCACACCCAGGACATGGTCTAACCTCACACCCAGGACATGGTCTAACCTCACATCCAGGACATGGTCTAACCTCACATCCAGGACATGGTCTAACCTCACACCCAGGACATGGTCTAACCTCACACCCAGGACATGGTCTAACCTCACACCCAGGACATGGTCTAGCCTCACACCCAGGACATGGTCTAACCTCACATCCAGGACATGGTCTAACCTCACACCCAGGACATGGTCTAACCTCACACCCAGGACATGGTCTAACCTCACATCCAGGACATGGTCTAACCTCACATCCAGGACATGGTCTAACCTCACACCCAGGACATGGTCTAACCTCACACCCAGGACATGGTCTAACCTCACACCCAGGACATGGTCTAACCTCACACCCAGGACATGGTCTAACCTCACACCCAGGACATGGTCTAACCTCAAACCCAGGACATGGTCTAACCTCACACCCAGGACATGGTCTAACCTCACACCCAGGACATGGTCTAGCCTCACACCCAGGACATGGTCTAACCTCACACCCAGGACATGGTCTAACCTCACACCCAGGACATGGTCTAACCTCAAACCCAGGACATGGTCTAACCTCACACCCAGGACATGGTCTAACCTCACACCCAGGACATGGTCTAGCCTCACACCCAGGACATGGTCTAACCTCACACCCAGGACATGGTCTAACCTCACACCAGGACATGGTATAACCTCACACCCAGGACATGGTCTAACCTCACACCCAGGACATGGTCTAACCTCACACCCAGGACATGGTCTAACCTCACACCAGGACATGGTCTAACCTCACACCCAGGACATGGTATAACCTCACACCCAGGACATGGTCTAACCTCACACCCAGGACATGGTCTAACCTCACACCCAGGACATGGTCTAACCGTACACCCCAGCCCGCTCACTCCGCTTGGCATCTACCAATCGGCTCGTAGCTCCTTCACTTCGAGCTATTCACTCAACAAAATCACAATTGTTTGCTGTCCTGGCTCCTCATTGGTGGAACGAGCTCCCCAAAGTCTCTACATCTTGCGCGGCAAACTAAAAATGTATATTTTACAACTATATCTTAAATTAAAAATTAAAAAACATATATAGCACTTTGTAGTTTGGCTTTCTTGAATAAATTATACTTTCTTGATTCTTGTTGTTCCGAGTTTGTACTCTGATGGTTGAATGCACTTATTGTAAGTCGTTTGGATAAAAGCGTCAACTAAATGACATGTAATGTAATGATGTTCCAAATAGCCATTAAAAGATCCTTCCCTACAGTAATGGGATTCAAACGGAAGTGATGGGGGACTAAATCCCCACTTCTCCTTCTGTGAGACTCATTTTGTTTTCTCAACAGCATTGATATTGTTAAAGTCCTGTCCACACTGCCGTGGTTAATTTGGATAATGCAGCTCTTTAGAGTTTAGAGTTTAAAGTTGTAGAGTGGGTGAGAAAAACTAAGAGAAAAAGAGAGGAAACCAAATGTCATGAAATGGATGTTGCGTCATTGAATCCTTGGAAAACAAAGCCTGCTGTAAACTACCCCATCATTGATTGAACCAGGAATTGAGGTCTACGTAAGGATGCAGAGAACCTGAGATGTCACACACACACACACACACACACACACACACACAACAGGACAGTGTTAATCTACCTACCTAACTAACTAGGTAACTGTTCCACAAATCTATAGTCATATGTCGCAGGTTGGCATTAGCACAGCGCACACTTGATATTTACAGTTGTAGTTGTACTTAATGGTGTCAATTCATCATCTAATTACTTTGAACAAAGTATATCATTTGACAAATTTAAAGCAATAGGCTATTTTAGGCCAGTCATTAGAATTTGAATAACACAGTTGTTTGCTGGTATCAAAAGGACAGAGAACACAGATGAAAATGCTAGAAACATCCTTACCATTGTTTTTCTCACTGTCAGCTGGCTTCATCTGGATTGGATGGTGCATCTGAACAAGGAAAGAAATAACACATTAGTACTCATGATGCCGAATTTGGATTTCAGCAATGTTAGCAGGACTGTGGCTCAGTGGTAGAATGGGCCGGCTCCTCCAATCCGCATGTGAAAGTGTCAAAAGGGGAAGATACTCAAGCCAAAAGGAAAGAGCATTCAGATTTACATGGCAGTCTCTGCCATTCACTGGGTGAATGTTGAGTGTAAAGTATAGGGTCAGATCAGTCTTGATATTAATTAATGGATACAGAGGGATTTACTAATATTTTGTGATTTGTGTATACATGACCAAATGAGAAAGAAATAGTTACAAAATAAACTGAATTGAATGTATATATTTGTTTTACCCTTCTGCATGCATGAAATCAAATACCTTTTTCATATCACCTGTTTAAATAGACCTTTGTTAAAAAAAACATGTTATTTTGTCTCATACCACATTTGTCTCATACCACAAGATTATTAATTGTACATTTAAAAATGACAAAACAACCCCTCCTTAAACATCAAGTTCTCCAGCATTAGAGAACATTGGTAGACGTAGCTTGTTTGTCTGTTTGCCAGATGATGGTAAATGTATGTTCAATTAACTTGCATTTGCATCCGCAAGCCTGTGAGTAATGCAGCCTCCCGAGGCTTCCTCTCAGCCATTTAAAACAAGTGGACACATATATCAATACCAGGTGTAAACGTAATTAGGTTCAGTGATATCTAAATACATTCCTGGAGATGAGATGGATTTTAATGCAAGGTGTAAAGAGGGTCTAAAAGTCTTGAGCTCCATGCCCGAGGGTCAGGCCCACAGTAGAATATGTAAGCTCAGATAAGGGCCAGCCTCTTAGGTTAAGACGACCCACTCCACCTCTGAGCCACAGACGGAAACTACTTGAATGTGTGGTGTCATCATAGCCCCAAGAAGTCCCAGGCCTCCATATGAACCAGCATGCACTGGAAGGCCAGATTAAGGAGTCCGTCACCTACCCCTGGCAGAATCTTCATGTTGTGCAGCGCATTCTGGGCTTCCAATGCAGATTTGCGAGTATAGTACGTTATAAAACAGCAGCCTGGTGAGGGTTGAAAAAGACAGCTGTGTCACACACCTGACTCCTTAATGTGGTCTGTAAAACTCATACATCTGTTAGAAGTAGGCTGGTCCCACAACAGTTTGGCAGCACTACCACCAGACCAGTACAAGGTCCCCATCAATGCAAACTATAAATTAAAATAAATTAAAAAGAATAATTTGATACAAAATGTGTTTTTCCCTGTCCTCAAAGCCCTCATCACATAAAAACATCAGCCCAAAAAAGTTTGTATATTGGTGTTAAATGGAGGGGTTCTTAAAAAAGAAAAGAAAAAAGCCAACGTTTTGGAAAAGTAATTGGTACAGTATATGACAATAGTAACAGTACTGTTAGTATTGTAACTACAAAATGTATTTTAAACATTTTTAAAATGCACCTGTATGTTCAGAATGCTATCACTTTAGCTTATTAGACAACCTCCGTGAAATCTTTAGAATTAGCATAGTTATGGCCATAAACGTGTTTTGCGAGGTCACAGTGACCTTGACCTTTGAACACTAAACTCTAATCAGTTCATCCATGAGTCCAAGTGGACGCTGTCCACAGTAGCTGCTGCCACCAAGATGGAGGCAAAAACCCAGTTACATTTTATACCACACTGGTAAATCTTACAGATTCAAAGTAAATGCTTCTGAGTGTGCCCACATAATCATCTCACTAGTCGACTGACCTTTGCTCTGTGGTGGATTCTGACTGCGGTCTCGGAGGACATTTATCTCATAGACTGCTCCATAAGGCTCAAACAGCTCACGAAGCTGCTCCTCGGACCAGGACCGCGGAATCTGTCCCACAAACATCTTAATGGCATCAACATCTGGTTGGTCCGGGTGGTCCAGAGACCCATTCATCTTCTTCCCACTACAAAGACAAATACCAGTGCATTAGATGGAGGCTACAAACAACATGTACAGGAGAAATGAAAGGGAAAGTAGGGGGAGAAAGTTTTATTTTCAGTATTTATGATGTGGATTCTAAAGGTTATACAACAATAATCACACATTTTACTACGGATTATTCATATTCTATCATATAAGGATACTAAAGTAAAGTTTCTCTTGGGATACATACACTAATACAAAAAATTAGATCTACATCTAGAGTTATATTCTTTGTACAGACACTCACTACACAATATTTATTAAGACATAAAAACAGTCAAATGTAGAGAATAATAATATGCAAGGCTTCTGCAGTTCTTATGCCAGTAAGCACAACCGTCCACATTTTCTTTCTCAATGATGTCACAGACTTGTAGCATGCCAGGTACCACCTCCCAGCAGGGCGTCTTTTCAAACACAGAATGGGCACAGAGTCTTTTCCCATTGGGAGTAGGTTACGGTTTGTTTCTTCTTCTATGTTAACGTCCCGAACACGCTCCACAATAGAGCTAGTAAACAGTAGTACTTCTTTTCACACACCTAACTATGTGTGAGCGCTGCTTTGGAGGCAGACGGACACAATTTGTCGCTGAGATGAAAGAAAGCGCCAGGAAGGGGATGCAAATGAGCAGGTCCACGTTGTGGCATCACCAGGGGACAGGTAGTGGAGGGGCGCTACATCCCCACGCAGGATCAGCGCCCACACCACAAAATGGCCGCCGTGGGCGGCACTACATCTCCCAGACTGCCTCACCACTCACCCAGCTGCCGGTGCTTAAGCCACCTAATTGAGGCAGGGCTGGGAGGGTGGACGCCTCTGTGGAGCAGGAAAGTAAAACCGTTACTACGAAGAGGATCTGGAACTTTGAGATATAGTGTTTTTGTTTGGTTTGGTTAAAGGAACCCTTTTCTCCTCCAGGACGCTTTGAGTTTATGGATGGACCTTTTTGATTGTTTTGATTTAATGGAGCCCTCTGAGGTGCCGGTGCTGGAACAATAAACCCACCTTTTTACTTTACAAACGTCTGAGTGTGTCTCTTTTCCAGCCTCCCGTGCACTGCCCCACCCTAGCCTGCCCTAGGGACAACCCGTGACGCTACAACGTGTTATCATCACCGCCAACTGGAGCTGAAGCCGATAAATACCTGTGACTATTGCAGTCAACCGTCCCTGGAATGAATGCAGATGGTAAACTCTCCCACCACAGACCTGATGTTAGTGGGTAATTGGCTGAACACTGGTATGCCAATTGACTTCCGCCTTCAACTGTTCAACCTGCACAGTTAACACATGTTGTCCACTCTATCTGGATTAAGGGATGCACAATGTATTGGTGGGCCACTATATTATCTAAGAAAAGAGAGGAAGAAGAAGATGCATATCCTCGGCTACCAATCAAAACATGGCTCTGTATAGCGATCATCGCCTCCCTTTTGAATAAAGTGGTGCAATGCATCATAAAACTCACGGATCGGATCACAGATCGAATAAGCACAGAAGAAAAAAGGGAGCGAAATGGATAAATTATAGATTTTTATAAGTAATGGAAGTCAATAACATGAATGTTAAGTCTGAGTGATATCCTACTTAGCTCCCCAGACTACAACATTTTTATATTTTTAAACTTCAGTTCAGCTTTTTGATATCTTATATAGTTTAAGAAACAACATTGTTATTTGTAAGCCTTTCAACATTTACACTAGCTTTTAACAGTTACATTGTTCATTGCAATGCTCTAAGCAAAAACAGCTGATTCCAAATAATTCTGTAATCTTTGAATTTTGTGTTTTTTTGAGAGTTACTGTGTATATGGTCTGGATCATCTTAGTGTGTGATGAGTGGAAGAGAATGTAGAAGATGGTCTTAGCATCCAGTTTCTGTAACATATCAATAATCATGATTCACACACTCGTTATGCTCGTTTTCCTACAAACCGTCTGTTCCCACTGGGATGCCTCTCGGCAGAAAGAACAATCCTTCTGCTTTACATATAAAAATGTTCACTGACGTGGGCCACACCGTCCACCTCTAGCTGACAGTGTCCTCGTTGATCTGCGGTTTGTGTGTGGTGTGTTGAAATGTGTGCGCATCTGCATAGCATATCACTCTGTTTTTAAATTGTAATCCTGTTATCCATATATCTCTGTAATCTGATTATACTCCAACAGACTGCTTCAGCTCCGCTGTCACAAAGAACATTCCTGCCAACTGCTATTAGACTGTATAATAAATCACCTCTGGCCAGATCCTCCTCAAACTGAATCATCAATAACCCTCGCACCACTTTCACTTCATATTACATTTTATTATCTTTATTATTTAATTTTCTTAAATCTAAAATGTCCTGCTCTGCTATTTTATTTTATTGTATTGTATATATTGTAACCTTGTTTGCTGCTGCTGCAAAGACATTTCCCCCTGGGGATGAATAAAGTATCTATCCATCTATCCATCTATCCATCTATTACGTCTTCTTCTTCTTCTGTAATTGCAATGTAATAGTTATTTTTTATTTGTATCCTAATTACATAACGCCATTCCATGCATTTCATTAATTCCCAGCCATGTCCACAATGTCCTACTTAACAATACTGGTGATGTTTCTGTTAAAATATGAATATCGGCTGACGTATATCTCCATCCGATTTAATTTCAAACTTATATATTAGTATCTGCCTTAAAACCCCATTTGCGCTTTGGCTCTAGTTTAAATGTGATGGGACATTTCATGCATTTAAGATGTAGCTCGTGTTCCAAAGTGTACTTATGAGATACCAGTACAACGATACTCAAAACTAATGAAGTTTGTACCAAACACATGTACACAAACAAACACAGGCCTGATATTGAGCTGTTCCAGGGCACTAGTCAAAGTCTCATCCAAACAACTGTGATCAAACACCTTGAATTAACTGTGACCCTACGCCAGGGATGACAACTGCTGCTTTCAGAAATCTAATCAACTCGGTTTAGAGAAAGAAAAATACTGATAATGTGGTTATTGTGACTGAAAGGGGAGAGGCATGTATTGGTCATTTGAGTTCGTTAGAGCAGCCTATGAAGCACAGAATGTCACGTCTCCGTTTCTTTCACAGATAATATTCAAAGAATCAGGGACAGGTTCCCTTAAGTACAGCAAATGATTACTACCTGAATTTGAATTAGACTCCGTCTGAAACAATACCCAACCTTAAAGAAAAGGCATATAGGAAGCTACCACAACCCCTTTTAGTACACTAGTGCTGTGTGGATGGAAATGACATATTATCATCCTGACACACTACAACACAGCTGCTCATAGTTATCACTAATCATATACTCCATCTCAATGAAGACCGTAAAACAGACCAGTGCATTCAAGGAGACAGAACAACCTTAGGAACAGAACAAATGTCCAAAGTGAGTTACTTACACAGGACTAGAATTCAAAGAGCAATGGTCCACCATCATCTCAGGGAGAAAATCCAACTTAAAAGAAGCCATGATGGCAAATCTGTTTTGTTTTTCTTGTTTCTTCTTCTTTGAACTCGCACGACAACGAAGCGTAACTGACACAGTGATCAACGGGTGGTGGTAGACTCCAGATCATACACTTGTGGGTACGTTCCTGGTGGAGGGTGTACAGCAGCCGACAGTGCACAAAGACAACAAACCGACGCACGTGGAGACCCCGTCCACTGGAACACAAACACAACAAACAAAATGTGGCCTTCGTTTGAGATAGAAGAAGAGCATAAATGACAGACAGACAGGCCTTCAGGTTGGCTTTCCAGGTTCTGGGACTAACCACTGCATGGGGATCATGGAGGGCTGCTGGGATCACTGAGGCCAGAGAAAGTAATGGCCATTCGGGGTCCCACAATCAAAGTGCTGATGATTCATGGCCTTTGTGAACATTTCTCCTAGGCCAGCAGATCTGGCTGCAGCGTCAGATAAACATGGTGTCAGATTGATGGTGATAAGGCCCAGTGGGCAGAGGGAATGAAAGAGGGAGTGAATAGTACTCAGCAGCCAGTAGCTAATCCCTGGACTAGCCACTCCAGGGGCTAACAATTAGGTTCCGGCCCGAGGGGGGCTGTGTTTACCCTGTTGTCCTAAAGGCTGCACTAGTTTGTGTGTGATTTGTGTGTGTAAAAACAGAAGTGAGCCACTGCCAAGGTCTTTGTGCACACATTCACACCTATGCAAAGCGATAAAGTCCACCGATGTGTGGAACACAAAGCTGCCTTCAGGTAGTTGTTGGCTGAACTCAACGTAACCATTTACTGCCGATTGCTTATTTGCCTATTCATTGTTGCAGCATGACAGCACTCAGTCATCTGAGCAAAGCCTGTTTATAATGCCACAAACACAAGTAGTAGGCAGGAGTGGGATGGGAGTTGGAGACGTCATATGACGACACTGACATGATAACAGACATATGAGAAAGCCCAACATGCAGTTGGTGAACGCGTGCTTGCCCTCCATCATATCTAGCTACTCAGCAGCTGTTACAGTTCAGGCAGAGAGACAGCAAATGGACATTAAAGACACAGCGTTGACAACAGATCAGATCAGATCAGCACAAAAGAAAGGAGGGAGAAAATATAACTGCACAACATTATTTGCCAGTGATACTAATTGTCGATCACTGATGATCCATATTGGCAGATACAGATCCCATAGTTGTTTGAGGGATCTTAAAGCAGCTGGTCTACAAGGATCCAGACTATTTTTTTGTTTTTGCAACCGTTGCAAAAATCCTTTCACCTGCTCTGAAGTCTGTTAACCATCAAAGATTCTAAATGTTATCCTTTTTTTAAATTTATTATAGTCATTTATAGTACGATTTTCTTTATAAAAACACACAATTCAATTTTATTATGGATTAAAACAAATCTTGTCATTCGTTGTTTTCAACGGGGTAGTGGTCCGTTCGACCACTCTATAACAAACTAATTCTTAAATGTAGATAAGTAGTTGTTTATAGAGTCTAGGTCCTCATGATGCGTTTGAAAACATGGAGACAGTTCTCATTATGTATAAATACCATTAAAGTCACATACATTTGTACTTACCACTGTGGTTAAGCCCACTGTAATGTAGGTATACATTATTTTGCTTATGTTTGGACTGATTGATTGACAGATTCATGGCTGCATGGCGTGGGCAGTGGGCACTGGGTGTTGGACACATGTTCTATAACCCCCTGCCGTCATCAGAACTTCTTACCCCACTAGGGCCAAGTTGGAGACCTCCGAGGTGCAGAGCGGTAGGGTGGTCTGCCCAGTCTGCTCTGGAGAGACATACAGGGTTTCAGGGTCCAGGCTATCCATCCAGGGCTGTGCACTACTACAAGTAA
This sequence comes from Cyclopterus lumpus, assembly GCF_009769545.1. Classification (NCBI taxonomy): domain Eukaryota; kingdom Metazoa; phylum Chordata; class Actinopteri; order Perciformes; family Cyclopteridae; genus Cyclopterus; species Cyclopterus lumpus. The sequence continues at coordinate 2,181,710 of NC_046968.1, read as the reverse complement.
CACACAGACACAGAAAACACAACGAAGAGCGAGACACATAGAACAATTACTAATGAATACACAACAAATATTTATACATGCAACACACAACACACCAGTAACCCAGCTGAAGTGGAACACAGACAGGTGGTTGTGTCATAACTTCAACCTCCATATATAATATAGGTTTGTTTTCTTTTCCTTATGTAGCAAATTGGGACTACAATCTCTCAACTCTGTCATACAATGACAAATAAAAAACCTTGTAGCCACAAAGACCAGGGGCTGGTTGGCCCAACAGGGCTTAGACCTGGTCCTACGCTATGCAGGTCATGACTATGCCTTTCCCTGCCTTCCTCCTGCTTAGACAGGTGGACATCTTTGAACTAGTCAGGAGCCGGTGTAGTGACACTTTTACGTTACTCTCCAATTATTTCCTCAAAAAGAAAACGCGTCGTCTTTCTGCATTTGAATGCCATGGAACCTCTTGAAAACGAACACTATCTGTGCGGCAGGTGGTGAAGGCGAGTTGAGAAGGCATGTGGCCCCCATGGCAACGGCAGCAATAATTAAATCATTGAACATTATTGACACTCTGTTCTGTAAGTCTTCAATGAAATATTAAGCACAATTTAGAGTTATCTTATACAATCCTTATGGCTCACTAGCACATCAGACTGCTGGTTTGAATGGGTTTATGATAAATCAGATCTAGCCTGCACTTAAGCGGAGGCGGTGACGTTTGTGGAAATGTAACGCCTGATCAGAAGAGTGATTACATGATGTCCTTGTGGCAGGGTTTATCTGTTACTCATTTCTGTGTCTTGATGTCCATGAGATTTCCTTTTTCTTTTTCTCTGATGCTCCATAACAATGTTGCTGATAAATGATAAGAGCAGTGTCTGTGGTGTCAACAGCGAAGTGAACCAGGTGAAGATAACTAGAACAACTAGGCTCATTACTATAAGTGCAACAACACCGCTGCGACTAAACAGCTAATACTTTATCAATACACCTGCTTAACAAGCTATGATACAGTAACGGGCCATCGGGAGCAACCTGTTGGCCAAATGGTTACAGTGCATGCCAGACTTGACTAGTCTAGTGTCTAATGAAGGGGAAATAATAAAACTAGAACCAAACAACAACTACGTGCAAACAGGGTGATAATATGGTGGGTCAGTGTGGTTATCTCCTGGAGAGAGCATGTGAGCAAGTGGTTAAGCTGGACGGACTGAACAATCTCCATCAATATCACAGCAAACAGTTGAAGTATATGGTGTTTAAAAGGACTAAACAACAGTTACTAAAAATTGGTTCAACATCAAAACCTGTTTGTTCACCTTCAAGCAATCAAACAGTAAATAAACATGAACCACATTTACATTTTTAAGAGTGTAATAAAATGTAAAACTGGTGGAGCATATCAAGGCTCGTTAACTCTCCCACCGTATCAACCTCAATGATCAATCTTTCGCATTGTTAAATGAGGACAGATCTGTTCTAACCCCCGCAATATGTAGACTTCTGTCCTTCAGGGAAACATATGACAGTGGAATCGGTTTGGTCAGTCACTCCGTGGTTCCCTCAAGCACATGAATGTAATGGATGGAGCCATTTGCCTAAGACTTTTCCCAGAAAGTATAACTCTGGAAATAACCCAAAACACATTATATGCTGTCAGTGTAAGAGTATGGTAGGTTTCATTGGCTCAGTAGAGCACACTTTATCTGCACAATGACACGTCAAGCCATAACCACATATGTGTAAATGGCCAGCACACAGCAGGAGATAACTCTGAGCCACCATATTATCACCATGTCTAAGAGCAGCAGGGCCAAACCATGATGGTCTCCCTTATATGTGGTATACACTGCTGTTCAGGGTCTACCAGTGTATTAGTACTAAAGTGTATTAGAGCAGAGGTATCCACACACAATGAGCCCCTCCACTGTCCAAAATATCATACCCTTTTAAAATTGGTTGGGACATTTGGAGTTGGCTATATTCTATGGTAAATTGTTTTTATCACAGCTGACTGACAGACAACCAACGTGTAAAACATCAGCAACAAGGTAAAAACTGTGATGAAAAGGGAGAGCCTGCTCTCTGCCAAGACAAATGAAGAGGTCAATACATTTAGGGCTGAAGTGTCAGTTGCTTTAAACTCTACTCTACACAGTAGTCTCATACCCAGTCCACCAAGTGTCTTAGTGAGGCCACCCCAAAAGACAAACACCTGCCCATGGCCAATACAAACATTAAAGGGGAACAAAGGTGATTCATTATTGTTCTGTAATTCTCTGATGTAACTTAACTTGGTTCAGTGTGTAATGGGTAAACGGAGCTTTTCCTAAACAATGATGCAAGTCAGCCCAGTGAGTGAAGTCTTTGACCGTTCATTTCAAATGTCAATATCGCCGAATACACAGCAGAGTTATTAAACGGAACCAATGTGGATTTTGACAGATGATGTCTGAATGATAGAATAATGATTGTGATCACCACAGCACAGCCACCTGGGGATGACTGCTGGTTAACAAGAAGCAGCTTTGTTTCACGATGAAATTGCTCGTGATGAATGACTTCATGACACGTACAGTGGTCTCACAATAGAAACTACGATGGATGTTTGCTGTGTTCAACACAAACGTATGAGTGACCACACAGAGCCAGAGGAGGCTGTGTGATGGGCTGGCACTCAGCTGTGGTCAGACAACGTTGTGACAATCAAATAAAGCTTTGGGCAGTGACCCATTGCTAGATGTGGTCAGTGATGCATTGTTTACCAGTGTTATCATATTGTTCGGGGCTTCTCTGTGGACAGTGGCATCTGTTCAAGACCATCTGGAGGCACTAGTGTGGACACAGATACATGTTCACACTAGTGCAGCATTTTAAAAATCAAGACAACTTGTATTTGACTTTTGAGTCCTCGCTGCTGCTGTGCGGTCAGACACAAGATGTGTCCATCTCAGGGACGTCGGAGAGCTCATTGTCGTCAGATCACGGACATGTTTCATTTAAATACACGCGTCACTGTACTTCTCTTCAAACGTTGGCCGCAACACCTTTTGACCAACCCGAACTGTGGTAGCAGTGACAGTGGAAACTTCCGCGTTCAGTGCCATGAGTTACCTCTTTTCGTATATAGAAATATAGAAATATAGAGAGCGTGTAGCAACGCCCCGCACAGTTGCTGACAAACATACATACCGCGAGTTACGTCACAGCTTAACGCCACCTGTGCGACGCACGTCAACTCGTATCAAAACGTCCTTTCAGAAGCACATTCACGTCCTAAAAGTTTCGCTCAGCCCCAAAAAGTAGTCTGTGCATGACGGCCGGGACGCCACTACCGTACTGCTAGCTCCACGAGCAGGCCGACGAGCACGAGCACGCGAGGGGGGGAGAGAGAGAGAGAGAGAGAGAGAGACGGGCTGTTACGGTAACGGCAGCTAGCTACAAACAGCGGCTCGTAACTTCAAATGACCGACTCACCCGCTTGTTTACGCCACTTTAACTTTGACGCGGCTTGAGACGACGTGTCGTGTGTGTCTGTTGGCTCACGACACCGCGTCAGTCATGCCGCACTGTTGGAAACAAGCTGGCCGCTACATGGGTAAATAACTTGTGGTCTGTCACTAGAGATTCAGCTAGCAGTCACGGTGTAAAATGGCAGTCTCTCCTGAACCGTTACCAATCAAAGGCTGTACGGGGGGGGTAAGAGGCAACGTGACATGTGCCATTTGCTATAAGATTAACTTACATTGCTGCGTGCACAGTTGTATTACTAACAGAACTAAACCTTGAGAGCAATCTTTGGTATTTAGTGTTCTAGTGAAGGTGCACGTGACAGTTTCCTGGGTAAAAGTGTGACGTGGTACAGTCCACAGAGAGCATCAGACACAATGTCTTAACGTCCCACGAGCTCCTGATGTGGTTTGTGTTTTATTTCTTAGAAGATGAGATGATCCTCTTGGTTTCCAGAGGGGAGTAAGAGAGCAGCGTTGCAGGAGAACAAGTACACGATCAGAGGAAGTTGCACACTACTTTAAAGTGTACACAATTCAAATAAAAAGCATGAAGACCAAAGAGACTCCAAATAGCAATGTGAGCAATACACAAACAGTATCCATGTACAAGAAGTCACGTGAAATGCATGAGCAATTTTACAGGGGGGAAAGAGACACCAGCTGAATGTATACAATTGAATACCTTCAGAGCAGCAACATAACTTAATGAAGTGTTTGACTAAAATTCAATTAATATAAAGGCGATTTGAAATAATAAAGTGTACAACAAAAATAGATATTGTGTAGATGTGTGAAATATATATTTATATAAAAAAAGCAATAAATGAGTAATGTGGTATTACCTGTATTATGAACATGACATATTTTGTGTGAACCTTTCAGAGAAAGGATGTTCTTCTTGGATGTTGGCAGCTTGCATCCTTTTTGTTGCATTACTGCCATCTTCTGGTGTCAGTTTCTATGCTCCTAACTACTAAACATTCCCCATCAGTCCTGTTGCACACAGGAAACTTGTAAAGCACCTTCCTCCCAGATTAGAGCCCCACTTCAGTATATTATTCAGCTCTCTTCCTCTCATCCCTAGTCTTTCCATTTCCTCCAGCCTTTCTGAACGGTCTAAAACAGGTGGCGATGGCATGTGGTCCAGTTCCTGGAGACTGGTTGGATGCTTCCCCATCATGTGGCGTGTGCTGCGTAGATTGCTGTGTCCAATTCGTAATCTTGATATTTGAACTTCTTCTCCTGTCTTTCCTCCACTCTATCTCACACTACCCACTTTATTTTGAATAAAGTCTCCCCCTCATCTTCTGGTGTTACTGTTGTTGCCATACTCTGTTGATATTTTTCCTAATGATGCTCTTTCCCTCGTATAAATTCCTTCAGAGTGGTATAAGACATTTCAATTCAAGTTAGTGCAAAGTTTTCGTAGGGATTGCAACAAAGCCTTATCAGTATAAAATGCCTCCATCTTAGTCCTCCACAAAGCAGAAATAGACAAACAAGAATGTTGAATGTAGGGGCTAATCTCGCTCTAGGTTTAGCTCACAAAGACAAAATCAGAGAGCTGGCTTTTGTTGTATAAGGGTCTTTGAAAGATTTGGTATGCATCCATCCATCCATCCATCCATTTTCAATACCGCTTATCCTCATTAGGGTCGCGGGGGCGCTGGAGCCTATCCCAGCTGACATAGGGCGAAGGCAGGGGACACCCTGGACAGGCCGCCAGTCCATCGAGGGATTTGGTATGCAGAACAATTTAATTTTGATTTTATGTTAAACCATCAGCCCTTTACAATCTGTACACATAAGACATCCCTGTCCCAGGACCTCACATCGGATCAGGAAAAACTCCCCACACCCCCAGAAAAAACCCTTTCACAGGGAAAAAAGTGAAGTGCATGAAGCAGGGGCAAGGAGGCAGGAGCCAGGACCGGCTTCAGACACAGCCAGGTCCAATGGACCCTATGAGATGTGAAGTCACAAAGACTCCGGGGAGGAAGCAGAGTTAATAAGGTGCAATGGAGGGATATAAATTCATCCATAAGGAGAGAGAGAAGAGGAGATAGGTGCTCAGTGTATCCTAAAACATCCCCCAGCAGCCTATAAGCCTATAGCAGCATATCAAGGGGCTGGACCAGGGCAAACCTGATTCAGCCCTAACTATAAGCACTATTAAAGAGGAAAGTCTTAAGTCTATTCTTAAATGAGGTGACTGTGTCTGCCTCCAGGACTGAAAGTGGAAGCTGGTTCCATAAAAGAGGAGCTTGATAACTGATTTGTCATGGTGCCAGAGCCGAGTCGTGTCAGGTCAATCTAATTGAAATGGTGTTGCCGGTTTCACCCACATATGTCAATTCACACTGTTTACATGTAATCAAGTAAATGAAGTTTGGGAATTTTGGACTGCCATGGGTCTGTGAGTAAGAAAAGTCATTAGTATATTGATTAATGAACCAGTCTCGGTGTTGAAAATGTCCCCATGCCATCTGGCTTTGTGTTTGTTTCACGTTTTTAGCTGAGCTTTAACCAGACAATCTTGTAAATGGACCTGTACTTGTATAGCACTGTTCTAGTCTTCTGACCACTCAAATTGCTTTAACACTACATGACACCATTCACACACTGATGGGGCTAAGGTTCCACCTGCACATCAGCAGGGGATCGAACCACCGATCCTCTGATTGAAGGACGACCCTGCTCACCAATGAGCCACAGTCGCCCCCTAGTCCATGTTAGTTTCAACTAAAAGCATAAATGATGCTGTGATGCTGTCTTCATTAAGCCTGCACATGTGTTTCTATGGGCACTAGTTTTGTAGAGCAGAGCATGTGTGTCTGTCTCTTTAAGAAGACCTTAATGTCCAGTGTGTGAGTTTCATGTGTGTTTCTATGGGCACTAGTGTTGTAGAGCAGAGGGTGTGTGTCTGTCTCTTTAAGAAGACCTTAATGTCCAGTGTGTGAGTGTCATGTGTGTTTCTATGGGCACTAATTTTGCGTGTGTGTCTGTGTCTTTAAGAAGACCTTAATGTCCAGTGTGTGAGTTTCATGTGTGTTTCTATGGGCACTAGTGTTGTAGAGCAGAGGGTGTGTGTCTGTCTCTTTAAGAAGACCTTAATGTCCAGTGTGTGAGTTTCATGTGTGTTTCTATGGGCACTAGTGTTGTAGAGCAGAGCGTGTGTGTCTGTCTCTTTAAGAAGACCTTAATGTCCAGTGTGTGAGTTTCATGTGTGTTTCTATTGGCACTAGTGTTGTAGAGCAGAGCGTGTGTGTCTGTCTCTTTAAGAAGACCTTAATGTCCAGTGTGTGTTTCATGTGTGTTTCTATTGGCACTAGTGTTGTACAGCAGAGCGTGTGTGTCTGTGTCTTTAAGAAGACCTTAATGTCCAGTGTGTGAGTGTCATGTGTGTTTCTATGGGCACTAATTTTGCGTGTGTGTCTGTGTCTTTAAGAAGACCTTAATGTCCAGTGTGTGAGTTTCATGTGTGTTTCTATGGGCACTAGTGTTGTAGAGCAGAGGGTGTGTGTCTGTCTCTTTAAGAAGACCTTAATGTCCAGTGTGTGAGTTTCATGTGTGTTTCTATGGGCACTAGTGTTGTAGAGCAGAGCGTGTGTGTCTGTCTCTTTAAGAAGACCTTAATGTCCAGTGTGTGAGTTTCATGTGTGTTTCTATTGGCACTAGTGTTGTAGAGCAGAGCGTGTGTGTCTGTCTCTTTAAGAAGACCTTAATGTCCAGTGTGTGTTTCATGTGTGTTTCTATTGGCACTAGTGTTGTACAGCAGAGCGTGTGTGTCTGTGTCTTTAAGAAGACCTTAATGTCCAGTGTGTGAGTGTCATGTGTGTTTCTATGGGCACTAATTTTGCGTGTGTGTCTGTCTCTTTAAGAAGACCTTAATGTCCAGTGTGTGTTTCATGTGTGTTTCTATTGGCACTAGTGTTGTAGAGCAGAGGGTGTGTGTCTGTCTCTTTAAGAAGACCTTAATGTCCAGTGTGTGAGTTTCATGTGTGTTTCTATGGGCACTAGTGTTGTAGAGCAGAGCGTGTGTGTCTGTCTCTTTAAGAAGACCTTAATGTCCAGTGTGTGAGTTTCATGTGTGTTTCTATTGGCACTAGTGTTGTAGAGCAGAGCGTGTGTGTCTGTCTCTTTAAGAAGACCTTAATGTCCAGTGTGTGTTTCATGTGTGTTTCTATTGGCACTAGTGTTGTAGAGCAGAGCGTGTGTGTCTGTGTCTTTAAGAAGACCTTAATGTCCAGTGTGTGAGTTTCATGTGTGTGTCTGTCTCTTTAAGAAGACCTTAATGTCCAGTGTGAGTTTCATGTGTGTTTCTATGGACACTAGTTTTGCGTGTGTGTCTGTCTCTTTAAGAAGACCTTAATGTCCAGTTTCATGGGAAACAAGCTCCTTTGAATGTGGTGGTGTCCAGAAAATCAACAGAGGTCAAACTACTATATATTTGAGTTTGAAGGGGACATTGTGCTTGTTCAAAGATGTCAAACCCCTCATTCGAGTGTGCCCCCAGATGTCATCTAGAAGCCTGTAATAATATCATGGATTTCTTTGGACATGCAGCAAAGCTGAGGTTTCCCATTCAGTCATGAAGATGTTTGCATAGACCAGATCTCTTCCCCAAAGCTTTGCCTTTAGTCTGCAGGAAATATTCTCCATTGAAAATAAATTGTTGTCAATTTGATTTCCAGCAGTTGTATTAATTCAATTCAATTCAATTCAGTTTATTTTCTATAGCCCAAAATCACAAATTATCCTCAGAGGGCTTTACAATCTGTACACATACGACATCCCTGTCCCAGGACCTCACATCGGATCAGGAAAAACTCCCAAGAAATAGGAAAAACCCTTTGACAGGGAAAAAAGTGAAGAACCCTTCAGGAGAGCAACAGAGGAGGATCCCTCTCCCCGGATGGACAGAAGAATAGATGTCATGTGTACAGAATTGAAGTTTAGCGAGCTGGTTGGTCTCCTCTGGTTTGATCGATATATATAATTATCATCTGCATAACAATGAAAGTTTGTGGAGTGTTTCCTGATAATATTGCCCAAAGGAAGCATATATAAGGTAAATAAAATTGGTCCAAGCAGATATATATTTAATGGACCATGTTTAGTGTGCTCCACACAGTGACTACTTTACAGGCCTCATTGGTGTGGTCACATAAATAAACTATGCATGGTACCACTAGAGGGAGGTGTAGTGTTTTTGTCCTTTTTATGACCTGACTCTTTAACAGCTCAATGATAACGTGTGAAAAAAGCAGGTGTGAAATGGTTTAACTTTAACTGGTTCATGTGAACTGGTGTGACTTCATACGGAATGCTGTTGTCAGCATCCTCTCAGGGTTCCTGCCCTCTGAACTGTAGTTTAAACTGGCCTTATTGAGCAGTACAACTCCTGTGATGATGTCAGCAGTCTGAAGAAATTACTGTTGTCACTGTGAAACAGAAATCCATTCAAATCTGCGTGCTGTTGGGTTTAATCAGGTGACATTTTGGCTTCCTGTTGGTCACACCTCAATCTACAATGTTCTGAACAGCAACGGCTGCCTCTAACTGTCCGGTCATCACATCCAGATCATTATTTAAAATGTTCTTCTTTGCATATATGTTCTGAAGAAATCTCATTGGATTGTATACAATTTTTTTATTTTCAAAGTCTGTGAGAAATCCAACAGAATATGTGGGTGCTTCTTTTGAATCTAATTTTAAATGCTGCCGGATGAGAACATAACACTTTCAGGACCCGAAGGTCTGAAGAATGGCTCTTAAATCAAGTACCTTTCAAACTATATCTGAATATATTGGTTTTCATTTAGTGATAATCGAACAACACAAATATGTAAAGAAAGCAGCCAGTATTGATTTACAACAGATTTGAAAGGGAAATGTACTGTCACTGCAATGTGTTTCAATGGGGAAGAGTCCGGGTTAACTCACACCACTGACTCTGAACCACTGACACTTCCCTTGGTGGTCCTGCAGCCCCTCGAGAGCCTTTAGCCGACAGACTGGTTGTCACAATATGCATGTCTAAGGCCAGAAGAAAAAGGGACCCGAGTCTCTTCTCCTCCCTCTGTGGAATTCAATCACAGCTCCTGCTGCAGATGCCTGGCACTGTTCCCCTCCAAGTCGGGCTTCTTGGTCTCAGGCTTCTTTTTGCTCTTCTTCTTGGTGTTGACTTCATTCTGCTGCTTGTATTTGGCGTCGTCCTTCTTGGCAGCCTTACCGGGGAACACCTGTCCCTCCACGGTGACGTCCAAGCAGCGCTCCTGGGTCACAAGGAAGTCTTTGACCTCCCAGGCCACACTGCCGTCCCGCAGCATGAAGATCACCCTGTTGGAGCCCACCACGAACCTGCAGGAGGACAGGTGGATGACAGCAGGTTCAGTTCAGAACTATAATCATTGTGATTGGTGCTGTGGTTTTCAGTGGGTGTTTCCAACAGCGTCATTAACTCGTGTGCAACATTAGGATCGTTTCGCCATACATTTTTGCAAGGTTGTGAGTTTTGTCTCAGGTCCAAAACTGAGTCTATAATAAACAGTTGAGCCAAAATGCAAACCCTCTGGCCCTTAATGACAAGCACATCCTCATAAAATCATGCTTTTGTCTACTTGTTTTGACTATTTTCTCATGTTTGCTCTACATCAGGGTTGCAAAATTCCAGGAATATTCAAAGTTGGAAACTTTCCATGGGAATAAACTGGAAATGTTGGGGTAATTTAACTGTATTTACCATGTCATCAGCAGACATGCATGCAAACATTTATAACTTTTAAAAATGACTTTGAGTAGAACTTTATTCTTTTATCGAACAACAAAAACATGAAGGTTGAATAAAAAAGGTGTATTCCCTATGATCACCACCCCTTTTTTTTAGTGTTTTTCCCTGAATCCTCTCAGGTCTAAATGTTTTCTTCCTGGACCTCATCAACGTCCTCCTCACTGCTGTAAAAAGTTAGTCTACTGTATACAAATAAACTTGGTATTAAAATGAACATGGCTTCAGTTTACCAAGTAATCGATATGCTAGTTATTGACTAACAGTGTTGGGAAAGTTCACTTTCTACATGAACTAGTTCAGTTCATAGTTCACACATTTTAAAATGAACTACTTCAGTTCATAATTCAAAATGTTGAACTAAGTTCACAGCTCCAAAAAATGAACTAGTTCAGTTATTTTGTTCAATATATTGCAGCTATAATTTAAATCTCTATCTGTCTGCAATACCGCTCTTGGCCTCTACGCAACTCGGCGCTCTCACACTTGGCAGACATAGGGCTGAAACGTTCAGACAAACTGATGACAAAGACGTTCATAAACGTTTATGTTTCTGGCAGACAATGTTCCCAACCAGCTGCATTCAGGGTCCAGCTGAGCTCGACGTGCGTAGTCTTGTTCTCAACTACATTTAAGTTCCCTGTTATATGCTTTTGCAAAAAAACGTAGCCACATTTTTTGTTTTGCAAAATTCCCGAGCCAAAAATTCCCGTGGAAACTTTCACCCCCTTTGCAACCCTACTCTACATACACACATGCTATGTTAATGTATTCCACTGATGCTGCAGCATTTAGTATAGAACATTATTATTTTGTCTTTTATGAAAAACAACCGTGTCATTATATTAACAAACTGATCTTTGAATAGTTATAATAATTCTGAAAAGGAATAAATTCACGAGTGAAAAGATAACTAAAGTGTAATAAACATTATTTAAGCAGCTCTAGGAAGGGGACATTATTGTCCTCCAAGTAGAGATGGACCAGTTGCAATTACCTTGGCCGAGGTCTAACCTGATGATTACGATTTCTATTCTAAGACATACTATATCTATAAATGACAGTCTCCAGACTAACTTTCCTGGAACTGTCCCGAAACCTAATTACAACTGTCCTGAGGCCAGTGTCCACCTCTCATGTTACTTCGATAGTCATCTATACGGAAGAGTTTGGTTTGTTATTATTACAGCGTGGAGACACCACCAGCTGTCTTGTTCATCTCCACCTCCAAAGTCTCAACAGTCAATGTGATGAGCGAGTGGAAGGGCCACTTTTGTGCACGTGGAGCAGATAGGATACCACAATACATTTTTAAAAACTGTTACGAGCATTCAAAATCTAACCTCAGTAAAAGGGCTCTTTAGTTCTTACAATATTATAATATTAGATTGAGATTCATATCATTGATGCAGTAAAATGGAAGACGTTGTAGCTAATTCTATTCACTTTTATAGTTTGGGTGGTTTAAGATACTGTATAACAATAAATTGTATAACTCTTGTTAATTAAGTAAAATGTATATTTCCATCAGAAATGTAGTTACAAACAGCCTTTCTCCCACTCATTTCAACCTGGATTTGTTGTTCACAAAGTCACATTTCCAGGATAAAATAAGGTCCGTCCTCTCGACGCGTGGATAGTCAGTTTACCGCGTCCTTTACGACAGGAAGCTGTTAGTCTTGAGACCTGCTCTGGTACTGTAGAAACATTTGTATTGTCCAAATTTCTAGATTTTGGCATTGACTTGGAACCGAAGTATTGGTTCACATGACAACCCAAGTCCTGGCCCAAATTCCACTTTCATGTGTTTCTGAGTTTGATAAGTTTATTTCATGCAAGAAATCCTTGATTGCAAGTTAAAGCAGCTAAAGTTACACTGGACTTCCACGTCCACACTGTGGAGGTCGGTACGTTTATTTTACTGCCAGAGTTAGTGCAGTAATGGCAGCATCGCTCGAGGCTGAACAATTTGAGGCGTAATTCTGACCAATAATGCAATATGAATAGTTCATATTTCCCATGAATTATTCCAGGCTTGTATTGGTGGTCTGCAAAGCAGGAAACAAGATAAGTTTCAGTTATACTCAACAAACAAGTTATTAATAGTAAAAGCCATCATTTTGTATTTAATCATATGATGTGATAAGAGGTGGTTATGTATTGTCACAAAAACAAAGCACTTCAATACTGATGAAGGCCTTGGGATGTAGTTTTCTCCAGAGAAAAGCTCGTAAGTGGACCTTGAACGTGAAAACGTAGCCCTCAGACATTAATGGGATTGAATGGATAACATGAGGTCAGCTAGATTGTGTCAGTGCGTTGGCTCCAGCCTTGAAAAGTGTTACAGGCTCTAAAAACTAATACACTGACAATGTTGAAGAACCTCATACAAACACACAACTAAACATCTGAACTATCTCCTCAATTGGCTCGTCCAACTGACAGACCATAACAATAAATAATTGATAGTATGGAAATTCTTGTTGATGTTAAAAAGTTCAGAGAGTGACTACCTCTGAATATCAAAGTTGGCGTTGAAGAGGCTGCCCTGCCACAGGCCGGTGAGCTCCTCTGTCTCTTTCTCAGTGGGATCTCCTGACACCGTCGCAAACACCATCAGAGTCTTGCCCTTCTTGGACATCTTCAGCAGCTCTTCTGGCTTGGAGGGGTCAATCTTGGCGAAATCGATGGGGGGAGGAGATCTCTTGTGCTCTGGGAGGTCACCTTCCTCAATGTCATCATCCTCCTGTGGAACAAAGAGCAGAAATAATGTACAGTGAGTCATCAGGTAAGATGGTTACAAACAGACAAAATGGTGTTACTCCCCCGTCAACACTGTGGAGCCCTTCCTCTTCCTGGGTTCCACCATAACCCAGGACCTCAAATGAGAGCTGAACATCAGCTCCATCACCAAGAAGGCTCAGCAGAGGGTGTTCTTCCTGAGGCAGCTGAAGAAGTTCAACCTGCCAAAGACAATGATGGTGCACTTCTACACCTCCATCACTGAGTCCATCCTCTGCTCCTCCATCAGCGTCTGGTACGCTGCAGCCACTGGGAGGCCCAGGGCAGACTGCAGCGTACCATCCGCAGCATTCCCTACCCTCCAGGACTTGTTTGCCTCCAGGACCCTGAAGCAGGCAAGAAAGACTGTAGCCGACCGCTCTCACCCTGGACACGAGCTGTTCGAGTCCCTTCCCTCCAGCAGGAGGCTGTGGTCCATCAGGACCAGGACCTCACGCCGCAAGAACAGTTTATTTACAGCTGCAGTGGTGTTCCTCAACAAAGACCAGGACCCCCACTGACTCTGGCTCTCAAATCCCCAGGACTATAAAGACCAGGACCCCCACTGATTCTGACTCTTACATCCACAGAACTATAAAGACCAGGACGCCCTCTGACTCTTACATACCCAGGACTATAAAGACCAGGACCCCCACTGATTCTGGCTCTCACATCCCCAGGACTATAAAGACCAGGACCCCCACTGACTCTGGCTCTCACATCCCCAAGACTATAAAGACCAGGACCCCCACTGACTGACTCTTCCTTCCCGAGGATTATAAAGACAAGGACGCCCTACTAACTCTGGCTCTCACATCCCAAGGACAATTTTAAACACCCTTGCACATCTTTTCTTTTCTTATTAAAATACACTTGACACTTTTATTCTATGCTCCTTACACCACCCAAATACCTTGTATGTAATATGTAATCAGGACATCAGCATTCATGAGTTTCTAGTCAGCTTGTTATGCTTTTCTAGTCCCAGTTTATTAATGCTTTTCTAGTCAGTTCATCACACATTTCTAGTCATTTAATTATGCTCTTCTTGTCCAAGTTTACTATGCTTTTCTAGTTTATTATATTATCATTCACCCATTCATACACTGATGGGAGGAGCTACGATGCAAGGAGCCAACTGCCTATCAGGACTAACTAACATTCATACACACACACTGTAGAAACAGCTACAGGAGCAATTACCATGACTACTATTACAACTACTACTGCCATTTCAACTATTGCCACCACTTCAATTCAATTTATGTTGTATAGTCCAAATAACAAATTGAAGGGCTTTATATATGTACACATACATCATCTGACCTTTGACCCTCACATCAAAACTCCCCCCAAAAACTATTATGGGGAGAAAAGTGAAGAACCCTTCTGGAGAGCAACAGAGGAGGATCCCTCTCCCCGGATGGACAGAACCAATAGATGTCATTTGTACAGATGAACAGCGTTACAACACATTTAATGATTCATATATATATATATATATATATATATATATATATATATATATATATATATATATGTGATAGCAGCAGGATGAAAAGTTACAACTACCAAAAATAACAGCAACAGTGGATATAGTAGAATAATAATGATAATAAAAAGCAGTAATGGTATTGGCAATACTAATAGCAATGCAACTAATAATGATAATAGCAATAGGTATAGGGCAGGACCAGATAAAACCAGGACCCAGCTTGTCCTGCGTTGTAATTCAGCTCTTGGATTCTGTAGATTATTCTTTAGATGATGCAGTTCAGCTCTGCTAGTGATACATCTCAGCAGTGTTCAGCGTGCACTTTTTAACGTGGCTTTTAGTCTTGAAAATGTTTATGGCAGATAGTTTCAGTTCGGTATTTTCAGCAAATGCTTTTAGATTAATCTAATCTTCCACACGCATTTTCTGCAGGCAATGTGCATTTGATAGTTGTATTCGTTCTCCTTCCTTTTAGCTGCAGTGACCTGCAGTGATCTCATTGTTCTGTTTTTAAAGTACAAATACCTCACACACACGCGCGCGAACACACGCACACACGCACATGCACACACACACTCCTGCGCAAAAATTGTTCCTTTTGACACTTCCAACTGGACGCTTTGCTGATGATACCCAGGAGAACTGACTGTTTGCTGGGTACCGATAGCTTCATGTTCCTGCCGACGTTCATTCACGTTGCACTAGCTAGCTACAGACCTAACGTAGCTAACGCCAGGCTAGTTGCTCGCTCGTGTCTGTGGCGGACTGAATGAAAGCACGTTACCTCCCATTGTTCTAGGAGCCGGGCCATGTCTGCATCATTGTAGTCTCGGATGTCCTTCTTCTTCTTGGAATTTTCTTTGCTGTCAGTCGCTAATATACAAAGTAAATGTGTGCACAGAAGGAGCGCTACCGCTACACATCTCCACCTGAAGTCAGACGCCATGTTTACAGATGGTCTATTGTCATTGGCTCTGGAGTCTGCAAGTCACAAGACGAGAGGGGCGGGTCAGAGCTGCGAAAAGCCGACCGGCACACCTTATGATGGAGTTTCAAAGTAAAGCCAGAATTAGTTATGTGGTTAAATTTACATTTCAATCCTTAAATTAAAATATCCATATATATGTTCTATTCATTTTTAATGTGTCATCCTTCTGATTGTGAATTATTTACTCAAATGTTAAAGTTGTGTTATTTCCTGCGTCTCCACTTCTATTAAATACAGAGTAACATAGAAAATCCGTCTCCGATAAATATTTAGAGAAGTTAATACAGGGCAGTACAGGGCTATCCGGAGCTGTGTCCCACATTTTTACTTGAGTCACCCTTTCCGGCCTAGGACGTGACAACTTCCGGTTGAATGGTCAGCCAAACGACAGACACATTAAGGAGTAAAGCTACTGTCCGAGATTTACGAGACAGCGAGTGACAGTGGCAGCGTGTGGCAAGTCTGTGGTAAGCGTCAGGTGTCAGGATAGCGGCAAGGGAACGGCACTCCTGTTATGTTAGATTAGATGTATGTACATGTATTTGGCCGTTTCTTATTAAAATGGATCATTCTTTTTATTATAATGAAAACTATTTATCAGAACACTTGTTCTTGACTTATATATAGGTGTCGGTGGGTGTCACGAGCTGTCAGTGGTGCCAATAGTTGTCACCGTTTTTGTGAGTACACGAGCTGCAGCATTCTGGATCAACTGGAGGGACTTAAGAGACTTCTTAGAACTGTCTGTGAGCACATGCTTGTATACCTATAGATAAGACACGCACAGGAGTCTTTGAAGCAGAGTAACTCATATGAAGTCTGTGACCTGTCTTGAACTCGTCCCCATCTGACGTTCATGTCTAAGAATGTCACCTTGATCCATCCACCCATCCATTATCACCCTCTTATCCGGGGTCGGGTCGCGGTAGCAGCAGGTTCAGCAGGCCGACCCAGGCTTCCCTCTCACCCGCAGCACTTTCCAGCTCATTCTGGGGGATCCCGAGGCGTTCCAAGGCCAGCCGGGAGATATAATCCCTCCAGCGTGTCCTCGGTCTTCCCCGGGGCCTCCTACCAGTTGGACGTGCCCGGAAAACCTCTAATGGGAGGCGTCCAGGAGGCATCCTGACTAGATGCCCGAACCACCTCAGCTGACTCCTTTGGACACGAAGGAGCAGCGACTCGACTCCAAGCTCCCCCTGATGACGAGCTCCATTTACTGGTAGACCGACCAGTAAATGGAGAGCTTTGCCTTCCGGCTCAGCTCCCTCTTCACCAAGACGGACCGGTGTCACCTTGATTTGCAACTCCATTCCGAACCGCTCGTGCTATTCAGGGTAGCGGAGCACTGGAGCCGCTCCCAGCTAACTGTTACAATCTCCCAAGTGGAAGGTCACCGCAGCTGCTAGACAAAAGCGTCTGAGATAGTAATGGAGAAGAATCAAACAGGAGTCGCAGACTTCATGGAGACTCACACTCACACACATTCTAAAAGGTTTCTCAACAATGGTAAAAATTGTTTTAAAAAAAGGCTAGTACATTGGCGGTTCAATGCCTTGAGCAAGACACTTAACCCTGAATTGTTCCCTGTAGCTGTGTGTAGATAATCATGTTGTATGTATGAATGTAACATGATTGTAAATCGCTTTGGATAAAAGCGTCAGCTAAATGTAATGTAATACTTATTATGGTATATAAGTGTCATATTATGAAGGGAAATGCACTAGAAGCAAAACAATTAATTGTTAAGTCTTCAATAAGGCCCACATTATCTATCTATCTATCTATCCATCCATATATCTGTACACTTACGTATTGACAAAAAAAAAACGTAGCTCCTCTGTGACTGAACTAAAATCCACATACTCTGATCATAAAATTAATTTATGCTGACCTGTCGTAACCACAATGGGTGATTCCAGGAAATGTGGCTCCACCCACGCAGCTTGGCAGCTTTTTGACAGGTGTCGAACGAGTGCTGCCCGCTTGCCACTGTCCTGACACCTGACTGACACCTGAGTGACACCTTACTGACGTCTGACTGACACCGGAGTGACGCCTGACTGACACCTGATTGACACCTGACTGAAATGTACAGTGCTTGAAATCATTTTATCTTTGTTTTAACTTTTGCACATTGTACAATTTTATAAATTGTCAATAACAAACAGCAAAATACATTTAAATACAGTCAAACTAACAAGCCAGAGGGGCAACCACAGAAATAAATCACAGGCAACGCGTGATGTTACTGTTCTCATGGCCTTTTTGTTAGAAGAGCCTTTAAGAGTATTTAGGTACATTTCAAACTGTTTGTAAAATGCACAACAAAAATTGGTCATTATCATCATTGTAATTGCATGTTGTTGAGCACAATGTGGTCCACTGACCCCTGTTTGACATTTCAAAATCTATAGTCTGATTGCTTGGCTCCTTGTATTGCTGATGTCGAGAACCGCTCATGGCCTGTTGACCCCAAGGATCGAAGTAATGATCAAGAATAGTCGATTATCAAATGAATCAGTAGTTAGGGTGACTCCCCTACTCTCTTGGTTAACAGCTCAAATATATAATATCATCGTCATCGTCATCACAACAATGCAGTGTCCCAAATGTCATTAAAACAGAAGGAAATAGTGCATTTGATGGGGACTATTTTCAGTTGTGCATTAGTCTCTTAAATCTCTCTCGCACTGGCTCCCTGTAAAATCAAGAATCACATTTAAAATTCTTCTCCTCACCTACAAAGCCTTGATTGGTGATGCACCATCATATCTTAAGGAGCTTGTAGTACCATATTGCCCCACTAGAGAGCTGCGCTCACTAAATGCGGGGCTACTTGTGGTTCCTAGAGTCCTAAAAAGTAGGATGGGAGCAAGAGCCTTCAGTTATCAAGCTCCTCTTTTATGGAACCAGCTTCCACTTTCAGTCTGGGAGGCAGACAATAAAAAATTATTATCACCAGACTGATAATTTAAGAACAAAAGTATTTAGGCCAGGTGCCAATAGTTGATACTTTTGTGCTGAATTGTTTAATTTATATCTTTATTTAATGCATGTTCATGCAAATGGTAAAAAGCATAATAATAGGAAGATATCCATAAGTTGGAGTCAGGGAGGAGCCGCCATTGTGTTCGGAGGCAGGAACCACGGTAGATGACAACAGGCCATTATTAGATTAAATGTGTCTACTGTAACCTTGCTGCTACAATCCTGAGCATAACACTATGACATGGATATTTCCCCTCAGTGAGCATGGCCATGTTACTGAGACCCTGTTTGAAAGCAGTGTGTGAAGGCCAGCAGAGTTCATGGGTCTGTGGAGCTCAGAGATCAGCCTCGCTGACAGGAACTGTAGAGCTGTTTCCTCTCTGGTCGACTCCACCCAATGGCACTGTGCCCTGTGCAGCTGCAAATCCCACTGACAGTACAACAGTGTGTTCATCACAACCTCCTACCTAGAAGAAAAGAGGGTTTGTTACCACGCAACATACCTGAGATTCGGCATTTTGTACGTCTGAAATATCGTCTTAGTCTGAAAGAAATTATGTTTTTTGTGTTAAAAATAATTTTAGGAAACTTTTGTCAATGTTTGTATTACAACAATTTCAATAGTTTCTTTATCATTTATAGTTCAATGAAAGACAAGATTGTCAGTGAATTACACAATGAAGCTTTCTGCTTTATTAGTACTTTGCGTACTTGTTGCTGATAATATGTGGACTGAAGTATTATTTTGAATGCTTGACCTTTAATTGCAACACGCCATGTTTATTTTGTGATATTGCCTACTTCAATAAAAAAATCTAAATATTTATTTCTCTCCTTCAAACAACATAAACACTCTCTTGTACTTACTTGGAAAAGATCACACACAATCTTACTCTGAGAAATTGTTTTTATTATAAATCTCAATTTGATACAAAATAATTCAATTCATGACTATGATTAGAGGATTCATAATAATTGTATCAATTGTACAAGGTTCAAACGGTTGATGATCTTGTTACAAGCACTTTTGGAAATTGTAAATATATATTGTTTAAAAGTCCAAAACACATCACATTCGTGTCCTGCATTAAAGAATTTGTTCATGAGACTGTCACATGGTCTCTTTCTCCCACAGTGGTCCAATAAATACAGTAAAGTCCCTCCCATCTCCTGTACTACAACTGGATTGGCTTTTCACTCTTCCCCTTCAACTCTTGTGATTGGATACCGTCCACATCAGAGTTTAATGATTGGACAATGACTCAGACATAATTATTTTCAGTCACATTTCACTGACAATGAGAACAACTACAGCATGAGATAATGGAGCATTATTGGATGGAAATTATCCGTGATGCTATGTCATTTAAACTTCCACTAAACATAATGTGTAACAGTGTGTGTGTTAAAATAACTGAAACGTTATTTAATATACAACCAATGCAGTGAGAGAAGCAACATTTGGTTATATTTATTTTAAACTACGACATGTTACTATTGTTAATTGTTGAGATTCGACCTTCCATCAACGTTAACGTTGGGAAATTAAATATATAAGTATATTTAATGATGCTACATGCTGTTTTAGAACATTCTCTCACTGCCATAAATACAATGTTAGTGGAAAAATACAAAAGCATTTATTCACGAGATAATTAAAAATACTGGTTCCAATTGATGCTACTTCTACTTTGCCATAATTTTATACATACTCTAATATGTTTTAATTTAAACTCTCTGTCCGGTTCCTAATAAATCCCGAATTCCTGGAAGAATATCGAGGACATTGCCCCGGGAAATGGACCTTAGTGGTAGCTAACTCTGCTTTTATTTTGAAAAGACAAGCTTCCGGTGCCATTTTAGCTAGCTCAGCTAGCCGGTCGCTTGACGACACAGGGATGTCTCATGGCAGATTAACAGCCAGTCCTGAAAGTAAAAGCAGTCCAAAACTCCTCGGACCTCCTGAGACTGTGTGACTTGGTTCTTCCTCCGCGACTCCGTCAGCGTGAGACCACAGCCCGCTCTCAGACCGGGTGAGACGTGTACTTTACGCGGAGAGAAACTTGTTCTTTCGCTTCAACTTAAGTCCGTCCAGCAGCAGCCGCTCCGCCGCGACCACACCCTCCTGCTTCCTCATAGTGCTGTAGCGGGAGCGCGCAGCGCCACTTTGAATCTCTGGGAATAACGGCCGCTTCTTCCAACTCTCTCCGGTTCGTGACAGCGGAACCTCCCGGTACAAGTGAGTGGGGTGTTCGAAGACCAGAGACTGGTGCGGATATGAGAAGCGAGTCTCCGCAGAAGACATGCGGGGCTATTCCATATCTGGTCCCGGGTTAAGACGCGGAGGAGGGCGGACAGACGGACGATGCATATGGAGACGAAGCGAGCGGAGCAACTGCTAGCTTCTAACCCAGGGCTCTGTCTGAAAAAGAAAAGGTTGAAAGTGGATTGACGGGCTCGTGTCGTTGGAAATTCGTCCTTTCGGTGGATTTAATTTGGGAGGACTCGTGAAATGATGGTGCTGGAGGGAAACGCACACGCTCCCGCTGGTGCCCTGTTTGTAACCAGCATGAGTCCGCCAGGCCGGTCCAACTCATCGGGAACCAGTCGGTGCTGTTTCGGGCTCCTGGCTCTGCTGCGAGTGGACACAAGATGATATCCGAGTTCGAGTGAAAAGACTTCCTAAATGTTGCGCTGATGTTTTCTTGGCTGTAGTCCTACAAAGACCCCAAAGGAAGCCATACTCCGTTTCTAAAGAGCACAGTTCAGTTCAGCAGATGTCACTCAATGTGGAACGTGCAATCCTAAACGCTTAAGAGCTATTGACATATATATTTTTTATATTCTCAGTCTGCACTTTGCCTTTAAGAAGGCACCCTGGTAGCACTGCAGTTTGTGTGTGATTTAGTTTTTTATTCAACAACCTGTGAGTTCTTATGTTCCATGAAAACAATGATAATATTGACTTTGTGATTATGTTGTTTGAGGCATTTAAAAAAATGAGAGAGCATATAGCTCATTACACTGATTACTCTGAAATTGTGGAGATTTTGGCAGACTGTGTGGCATAGTAAATAACTAATAACCAAGGCAGATCATAGTTTGACTTGCATTATATTATACTTTAGAGGCACAACAATTCATACTGGGGAAATGTTATTCAGACATAAGTAAATGCAGTTATTGAGTTTAGCTCTTTCTACATGTTTACATTGAGAATACATGTTCTGTGTGTACAGTTGGTTAAAGGAAGACTGTTTGGCCTGTTGTTTAAACAGGTTTTTAAAAGCAGAGAGGTGAGGCTTATCTTGGAAATGTCTTAAACGCTAAGATGCCGTGTGCAGCAACGGAAAACTATAAATAACTGAACCCCTCCAGAAGCGCAGTTTGACCCCTGCCCCAGCCCCCCTGCTTATTATGGCTAGTGGTGGCTCTGGCAAATCGGCTAGCGAGGGATCCCCCAGCACACCCAGTGTCAGTTTGCAGCAGAGGAAGCGTCTCTCCTCCATCTGTGACGCATGTAAGGGCAAAATGCAGCTGGTGGCCGACCTCCTTCTGTTGTCCAGTGAGACTAGGCCGGTCATGACCTCTGAAGGTGTGGCCGTGGCAGAAACCTTCGACCAGTGCCGCGACACGGTCATCGCCAGGACTAAAGAGCTCTCCATTCTTACCCATGACATCCAGAGCCAGCTCAACATGGGCCGCTTCACAGAGGTTGGGGACCGTCTCTTGGAGGTGGCCGACCTGGTGGTGTCTTTGACAGAGTGCTCGGCCCATGCTGCTTACCTTGCAGCCGTGGAGACCCCCGCCTCTCAGCCCTGCCTGCCGGGCCTGGTGGACCGCTACAAGGTGACCCGCTGCCGGCACGAAGTGGAGCAGAGCTGCGGCATCCTCCGGATCACACCTCTGTCAGACCTCACTCCCCAGCTCCTCCTCGAGCTCTCTCAGAACATCTCCACCAACCTCAAGAATCTGACAGACATCTCCTCGATAGCCAGCGAGAGGTCCAGGGACCGCTTTGCTAAAGAGCAGTTCAAACTGAGTGTCAAGAGCATGAGCACCAGCGGCACGGCCTTCCTGGCGTGTGTCAAAGAGGTGAAGACCCAGCCCAGTGAGCTGACCAGGAGCCGATGTGTTCTCTTTAGTGCAGCTCTGGTCCAGGCTGTCAGTGCCCTGGTCGGGTTCGCCACAGAGCCTCAGTTCCTGGGAAGAGCTGCGAGTATCTCCACAGAAGGGAAGGGGGTACAGACTGCAGTGTTAGGGGGAGCCATGAGTGTGGTTTCAGCCTGTGTCCTCCTCACTCAGGGCCTCAGAGACGTTGCACAGCACCCTGAGAGCAGCTCCAAAATGGCAGACTACCGTGAGCGTCTGCGTAACTCGGCGTGTGCCGTGTCCGACGGCTGCACTCTGCTCACTCAGGCGCTCAGAGAACGCTCCTCTCCAAGGACTCTGCCGCCAGTCAACTCTCATTCTGTGAATTAGTTTAGGAAGAGGCAACATGATGTCTTGTCCCCTCGGTCCTTTTCTGACCTACCAAAGAGACTCACTTATCTCAGTTATCCCTGTTAATCAGGTTTAGAGTCCGAGTAACATCAGAAGAAGGCTGTCTGGGTCAGTCCATGTGGCTGAAGTGCGTTTGAATGCAGAGGAGCGTCAATAACGTTTCAGGGTTCTGTGTCGCGCTGGATGTGGCTCAAACCTTGTTACTACCGGACCCTTGGAGCGCTCTGTGCCTGACGCGGGCTCAGCCGACAGACGGCAGTCTTCAAACCTGAAAGGTTTACCTCAGTTTTCCGCTCCGGTGAAAACAGCAGCCTTGATGATGGATGTAGCCTCACTGTGTGAACCTATGGTTGGCTGACCTACTCGATTACATGTGCTTTGTGAGATTGGAAAGAGTGATCTGAGTGTCTCGAAGCTTGTTTTTGTTTTCAACTTGTGTGAATTTGTAATTGCTAAAAAGCTGCTGTGAGTGTGTGCCATAGGTTTTACACTATTTACCAGACTTCCCATAGTATTTTAAAGTGTTTTGATCATGCATGTAATGGAGTATTTATTTCAACAATTAAAAATGTTGTTTCTGATATGCTGTTGCCGGTTAATGCTGTTTGTAAAACCAGAGAGTATGAAGGCTGTCTTCACTCAAATACCACCTTTGGTTGCATGAGTTCAGGCTTCAAGTCATCCGTCCACCAAGGAATCACAAATGGTTTTCATAGCACTGGCAAAGACTTTCGTGATACCACCTTCTAAGATGGCACCTACAGAAGATCCTCTGAACCGATGTTAACTACTGGTTAATGTTGTTGATGATAATACGGTAGCCTCATGCTTTGAGTTCTTTGCAGTGCTCTAAGCAGATGTGTGCAGCAGACAATATAATGTTCATTACCACCACAAGAAGAAATTACATATACATGTATTTATTTATAGAGAGTACACCTGGACAAATACACTAGAGGTTCAGGGGAGTACAGTTCCCAGCAGTACTTGGCTACCTTTCACCACTGTATTATGGTTACTTTTCTCCCGTAGTGAAAATGTATTGACAATTTTAATAGTTATATTAATTAGTCAATCAAGCAAAAATGCTGAACATTTGTTGGTTTCAGCTTTCCAATTGTGAAGATGAACCTTTGGTCTTATATATTATTGTTCTCTTTTAAAATATGAAATATTGTTTTAGCCTGTTTGCTAGCACAATGTTATAACACTTGTTATTACACATCAACCTCCGAGTCTAAGCCTCGAGTCACCAAGTCGCTCAGTCTTTTAGCAAACATGATGGATTTAGTGTGATCTTAATATTGAACAATGATTGTAACCTTACATGAACAACTCTGTACTCAAACATCCATCTTCAGTTGTCTGGTGACATGAACACGTGCACGTTGTCCTCCCGGTACGTGGAGCAGCATCCTGTGATCTCCTGCCCTCTCCAGCTCAACCCGGGTCCCACCGTGTTCTGTAAAGCCGCCATGACATCTGGGTTGACGCAATCTCATGGAACCCAATTCCTCTTTTAATGAAATGCATTTTGGAGGGATGTCCTCCTTGCAGCTTTTGAATGTGGATCTGAATCTCTTTTCAAACAGGTCAGGTAACCCTGATCTGACTCTGGATGGTGTTTGGCATCCTCGTGGTGTCAGGAAATGAGTTTTGCAGGCCGCCTCACACTGAGAAACTAAACAAACAAACGTAAGCTCTGATGAATTCAAGAAGATCAAGAAATTAAGTTAAGAATACAAATAATTACGTAAAAAGTCCAATCATATAAGGAATAAAGGTCACAAAATCAACAGTGCAGTCAATAATCATATAACTAAAAATGGCCATATAAAACAGACCGAGGGAAAAAAGGCTTGAATAGGAGAACAAAGCTATAGAGGAATACTAACCAAATGATATACAGAATTAACATAACTTTAATGTCATGAATTTCAATTTCAATTTTTTATTTATTTTTAGCAAAGACACATTTCAATACAAACACATATCAGATGCATATTATTCCGAGAGGGAAAAAAAGGCTTTCTGGACAATCTGAGATAGTTATAAGTTCAAAGGTTGTGTCTGAAACCTCTCGTTCACTAGACCGGTATATATAATAATAGACAGAAGAAGTTCAGTCTAGAGCAGGGTGTCTAACTCATTTCCACCCTGGGCTACATCAGCATCATGGTTGCCCTCAAAGAGCCGGTTGTAACTGTAACACTGTATAAACTGCTCTCTAACATATTGATAAATTGTTAGGGACATAAACTATCTTTGCGTTTGATTGTTTTTTATTCAATATAAAAATATATTTAAGCAATTTCTCTATTTCTCTGTTATTATAAATCCACACACCTTTATGTGGTCTGGGGCTCACCTGCTAACATACCTTTATGTGGTCTGGGGTACACCTGCTAACATACCTTTATGTGGTCTGGGGTACACCTGCTAACATACCTGTATGTGGTCTGGGGTACACCTGCTAACATACCTGTATGTGGTCTGGGGTACACCTGCTAACATACCTTTATGTGGTCTGGAGCTCACCTGCTCACACACCTTTA
Organism: Cyclopterus lumpus; assembly: GCF_009769545.1. Classification (NCBI taxonomy): domain Eukaryota; kingdom Metazoa; phylum Chordata; class Actinopteri; order Perciformes; family Cyclopteridae; genus Cyclopterus; species Cyclopterus lumpus. The sequence continues at coordinate 2,156,095 of NC_046968.1, read as the reverse complement.
TGTGGTCTGGGGTACACCTGCTCACACACCTTTATGTGGTCTGGGGTACACCTGCTCACACACCTTTATGTGGTCTGGGGTACACCTGCTCACACACCTTTATGTGGTCTGGGGTACACCTGCTCACACACCTTTATGTGGTCTGGAGTACACCTACTCACACACCTTTATGTGGTCTGGGGTACACCTGCTCACACACCTTTATGTGGTCTGGGGTACACCTACTCACACACCTTTATGTGGTCTGGGGTACACCTGCTAATATACCTTTATGTGGTCTGGGGCTCACCTGCTCACACACCTTTATGTGGTCTGGGGTACACCTGCTCACACACCTTTATGTGGTCTGGGGTACACCTACTCACACACCTTTATGTGGTCTGGGGTACACCTACTCACACACCTTTATGTGGTCTGGGGTACACCTACTCACATACCTTTATGTGGTCTGGGGTACACCTGCTAACATACCTTTATGTGGTCTGGGGTACACCTGCTCACATACGACATCCCTGACCTTTGACCTCACATCGGATCAGGAAAAACTCCCCAAAAATAACCTTTCACAGGGAAAAAAGTGAAGAAACCTTCAGGAGAGCAACAGAGGAGGATCCCTCTCCCCGGATGGACAGAAGCAATAGATGTCATGTGTACAGAATAAATGCATATCTTCTTCATCCTCTCCGGGTAACGAGTATCACTGTTACACTATGTTTATCATGACTTGCTCCAAATCCACTAAACCAGCCTAAAACTCCTAATGAGTCTATAGAGCGGAGATGGATAGTTGTAGAACCCTGGTCAGAGTTGGATGAGGCTACCCTGTAATTTGGCCAGTCTGCGTTGGAGGGTGGGACTTATGAAGGGTTAATTGCATTTTGGGATTGTTGGCATAAAGTAGTGTGAATACCATGGACTGTACTTTTCTCATTCTATTATGGGATGATATAGTAAATACATTTGACAGAGAATGTGGATACTCATAATAGTGCACTCCATAGTAAACAAGGAGAAGGTGTAAAGACTTGTGGCTCTACATGAGGCGTGTGGAGAAAAGTAAGGCATGTATTGAATTGTATTATACAATATTACCATCAATCAAATGAGGATAAATAGGATGAAGTGTTTACTTGAGTCACACAACTCAACAGACCAAAACTGGAGTTTTTACTATGATTGACCAATACTCCTTCCCGCATGCAGTCACTGTATTACAGAGCTACATGTATTTATACTACAGTGATGAACAGTTAATTTCAGCTTGTCAATTGATTGCATGATATAAAGCTGAAGGGCTCTCAGCTCTTGACCCAGCACTCTCTGAGGTAAATCCAAAACGGTTGGCCCACAACAGGAAACCTGTAGTCTGTGCTATCAGGAGTGGCTTCCTTCACACAACAAAATGCTGGAGTCATAATTTTGTACAAGGTTTCGCCCATTTCCTGCTGCAGGAGGGAAACACTTGCCTTTCCCCGGGGGAAGCTTCATCCGTGAGGCACTGACAACACCCGTCTCTGGGGAGAAGGAAGCTGCAGTGGATGAGAGGAGGCTGGAAGCTTTATTCGGACTCTCACACACACATACATACCTGATCTGGCTGCCTGTATCAATTTCTTTGTTGATGGGGCAGTTTTTTTCAACAGTAATGAGCAGATAAGGTTTACAGGTACAGTATGTTGCAGTAACCTGAGAAGAGCAAACTGATCCTGGATGCATAATTTAATTCTTTGGCAGATTCAATGACAGTGCTATATTTCTCTGACACAGGGAACGTTACAAGAAGAGACTGTTAGAAGCAAGCTCACCCATTTCATGCACTAAAGTTCACATTTAGACCTGTAATCACCATTACACAATGGCAGGAGGGCCGTAGCCAAGATACCCTTGGATTGTTTTTGTGAAATTCAAAATTCCTCAACCAAAAGAACGCCATGTGCAGTGCAAATTGTGAAATTCTCCTTTTTCAATTCAATTCAATTTATTTTGTAGAGCCCAACATTAATATGTTAATTGTAACACAGATATGTGTTACAATCTGTACACATATGACATCCTCTGACCGTTGACCCTCACATCTGATCAGGAAAACCTCCCCAAAAGCCCTTTAAGGGGAGAAAAAGGGAAGAAACCAACAGAGGAGGATCATCACATAGGTCTCAAACTCAAGGCGATAGCTTGAAAGACATATGATCATCTTACAATTAAAGTCTATGCTTTTACAGTGAACAGTGAACAGTGACCATAGACTACATCTCCCACAATGCATATCGATTTTGTGACCCACGAATGAACGCCATCCTACCGCGAGAAAGCAGCTAAAGTTGAAAAAGATCAACAAATAACCCCAAAGTGTCCAAGAAGAGAAGAATTGATTTCAATTCAATTCAGTTTTTTTTCTATAGGCCAGAATCCAAAATTACAAATTTGCTTCAGAGGGCTTTACAATCTGTACACATACGACATCCCTGTCCCAGGACCTCACATCGGATCAGGAAAAACTTCACAGGAAAAAAAAGGGAAGAAACCAATTGAGGTAGAGGGAAGGCCATTTAAAGAAGATGGGAAAGCGAATACATGTGTGTGCTTCAAGGAGACAAACAAGTAAGTCTTCTGTGTTATGTGCCAGTGTCGTGATGAAGGAATACAATTTACGTCTGCGTTTTGACACCAAACACTGAGCCAAGTACGTTAAGTCAACCAAAAAATGGTCAGAGAATTAAAAGGCAGACTGCAATCGCAGCAGAATATATTCACAAAAGCTACAGCCAGAAAGGATGCTTATGTGAAAGCTAGCTTCGTTCTGGCTGAAGAAATCGCAGTATGTGTGCAGGTGTGCCCCAGACCACATAGAGAGGGCAACGTTGAATCTTGTTTAAAACTGCAGGCTAAAGATAAACGTAAATACAGTAAGATTGTAATACACGCCGATGGTAATGACTCCCGACTGCGGTCGGGGTTCACTAAAGTTAATGTGGAATCGGTGTGTACTTATGCCAAGACAATGTCGGACACCGTAGTTTTCTCTGGCCCTCTCCCCAATCTGACATGTAAAGCCTGATCTGATGAGTCGAGACGGCATTCATCCCACTTGGGATGGAGCGCGTCTCATTTCTGCGAACATGGCCAAGTTGATTAGCGGACTTAATCCATGACCCAGAGTTCAGATCAGGAAGCAGAAGCAGAGTTGTAGTCTTCCACCCTACTCTGCACTTCCATCCGAGCAGTTACCCACCCTTAACCTTAACTCTATAGAACTGTGTCTGTCCCACGGCCACTTAAATTAATTAAATCAAAAGTAACCAGAAGAGGAGTCATACAAAATAACCTCATACAGGTTAACATCACTACTGCAACAGTGCAACAAAACAGGATCATTAAATGTGGACTCCTAAATATTAGATCTCTGTCATTTAAAGCTGTATTAGTAAATGATTTAATATCAGACAATCACATTGATTTATTGTGTCTTACTGAAACCTGGCTGAGCCATGAAGAATATGTCAGCCTAAATGAATCAACTCCTCCAAGTCATATTAATACTCACATTCCTCGAGGCACCGGCCGAGGAGGTGGAGTAGCAGCCATCTTTGACTCAAGCCTATTAATCCTAAACCTAAATTAAACTACAACTCATTTGAAAGCCTTGTTCTTAGCCTTTCACATCCAACCTGGAAAACATTACAGCCAATTCTATTTGTTATACTGTACCGGCCACCAGGTCCATATTCAGAATTTCTATCAAGTTTAGTCCTTAAAATTGATAAGGTAATTATTGTAGGCAATTTTAATATTGATGTGGATGTTGATAATGATTGCCGTAGTGCTGCATTTATCTCATTGTTGGACTCAATTAGCTTCTGTCAGAGAGTAGCCCACTCTTAATCCAGAGGTGTTGGCTAACTACAGACCGATCTCTAACCTTCCCTTCCTTTCTAAGATCCTTGAGAAAGTAGTCGTAAATCAGTTGTGTGACTTTCTACATCAGAATAGTTTATTTGAGGAGTTTCAGTCAGGATTTAGAAAACACCACAAAGACAGCACTGGTGAGGATTACTAATGACCTCCTAATGCATCAGATAAAGGACTCATCTCTGTACTGGTCTTGTTAGACCTTAGTGCTGATAAAGGACTCATCTGTACTTGTTTTGTTAGACCTTAGTGCTGATAAAGGACTAATCTCCGTACTGGTATTATTAGACCTTATTGCTGATAAAGGACTCATCTGTACTTGTTTTGTTAGACCTTAGTGCTGATAAAGGACTAATCTCCGTACTGGTCTTGTTAGACCTTATTACTGATAAAGGACTCATCTCTGTACTGGTCTTGTTAGACCTTAGTGCTGATAAAGGACTCATCTCTGTACTTGTTTTGTTAGACCTTAGTGCTGATAAAGGACTCATCTCTGTCCTGGTCTTGTTAGACCTTAGTGCTGATAAAGTACTCATCTCTGTACTGGTCTTGTTAGACCTTAGTGCTGATAAAGGACTCATCTCTGTACTTGTTTTGTTAGACCTTAGTGTTGATAAAGGACTCATCTCCGTACTGGTCTTGTTAGACCTTATTACTGATAAAGGACTCATCTCTGTACTGGTCTTGTTAGACCTTAGTGCTGATAAAGGACTCATCTCTGTACTTGTTTTGTTAGACCTTAGTGCTGATAAAGGACTCATCTCTGTCCTGGTCTTGTTAGACCTTAGTGCTGATAAAGTACTCATCTCTGTACTGGTCTTGTTAGACCTTAGTGCTGATAAAGGACTCATCTCTGTACTTGTTTTGTTAGACCTTAGTGTTGATAAAGGACTCATCTCTGTACTGGTCTTGTTAGACCTTAGTGCTGCTTTCAACACCATTGATCATGACATCCTATTACAGAGACTGGATCAGTCGATTGGCATTTCAGGTACCGCACTAAGTTGGTTTAAATCCTATTTATCAGATCGATCTCAATTCGTATTTGTAAACAATGAAGCCTCAATGACCACCAACGTTAATCACGGAGTTCCACAAGGTTCTGAGCTTGGACCAATTTTATTTACCTTGTATATGCTTCCTTTGGGCAACATTATCAGGAAACACTCCATAAACTTGGATGACCTGCAACTTCCTGATGTTAAACTCAACTGAAAAAACTGAAGTTATTTTACTGGGCCCTGAACACCTCGGAGATCAATTATCTGGTGATTTGGTTTCTGTAGATGGCATTGCCCTGGCATCCAACACCACTGTAAAGAATCTCTAGTTATCTTTGATCTATGTAACATTTCAAAAATCAGGCACATCTTGTCTCAAAAAGATGCAGAAAAGCTGGTTCACGCGTTTGTTACTTCCAGACTAGATTACTGCAACTCCTTATTATCAGGCTGCTCTAATAAGTCTCTTAAGTCCCTCCAGTTGATCCAGAATGCTGCAGCTCGTTTACTCACAAAAACTAAGAAAAGAGATCACATTACTCCTGTATTAGCTGCTCTGCACTGGCTCCCTGTAAAATCAAGAATCACATTTAAAATTCTTCTCCTCACCTACAAAGCCTTGATTGGTGATGCACCATCAGATCTTAAGTAGCTTGTAGTACCATATTGCCCCAATAGAGAGCTGCGCTCACTAAATGTGGGGCTACTTGTGGTTCCTAGAGTCTTAAAAAGTAGGATGGGAGCCAGAGCCTTCAGTTATCAAGCTCCTCTTTTATGGAACCAGCTTCCACTTTCAGTCCGGGAGGCAGACACAGTCACCTCATTCAAGAATAGACTTAAGACTTTCCTCTTTAATAGCGCTTAGAGTTAGGGCTTATTAACACCTCGCTCTCAACTGGCTGCTTCCCTAACTCAAAAGTTAACCCTCTCCTGAAGAAACCCACTCTCAACCCGTCTGAAGTCAACAACTACAGACCTGTCTCTCTCCTCCCCTTCCTTTCCAAAACTCTAGAGCGAGCAATCTTTAACAAAGTCTCCTCCTTTCTCCAACATAACAACCTTCTTCACCCTCACCACTCTGGATTCAAGACCACTCAACAGAGACGGCCCTCCTTGCTGTCTCTGAGCAGCTTCACACTGCTAGAGCAGCCTCTCTCCTCTGTCCTTATCCTTTTAGACCTTTCTGCTGCCTTTGACACAGTGAACCACCAGATCCTTATTTCCCCCCTCCAGGACCTGGTATGTCAGGCACTGTGCGCTCCCTCTCCTCATCCTACCTCAACAACCACACTCACCGGGTAACCTGGAGAGGATCTGGGTCTGAGCCTCGTCCTCTGACTACTGGGGTCCCTCAGGGCTCAGTCCTTGGTCCTCTTCTCTTCTCTCTGTATACCAACTCTCTCGGCTCTGTCATTCTCTGGCATGGCTTCTCCTACCATAGCTACGCTGATGACACCCAACTGATCCTCTCGTTTCCCCAATCTGAAACACAGGTAGCAGCACGAATCTCTGCCTGTCTGACTGACATCTCTCAGTGGATGTCCGCACACCACCTGAAAATTAACCCTGATAAAACTGAACTACTTTTCCTTCCAGGGAAAGGCTCTCCCACCCACGACCTGACTATTACCTTCAACAACTCAGTGTTGGCCCCCGACTCCGACTGCCAGGAACCTCGGTGTGACACTTGTTAACTCTCCCTGACTGTTAACATCACCGCAACAACACGCTCCTGTAGGTACATGCTGTACAACATCAGGAGAATACGACCCCTTCTCACTCAGAAGGCGGCACAGGTTCTGGTCCAGGCTCTGATCTCACGGCTAGACTACTGTAACTCCCTCCTGGCAGGTCTGCCTGCTAATGCCATTTGACCGCTACAGTTCATCCAGAATGGTGTTTAAACTCCCAAAGTTTACCCACACTACTCCGCTCCTCCGCGACCTTCACTGGTTACCGGTGGCTGCCCGCATCCGCTTCAAAACATTGGTACTTGCGTACCGTGCTGCGAACAGATTGGGTCCAGTCTACATCCATGACATGGTAAAACCGTACACCTCAGCTCGTTCACTTCGCTCGGCCAATCGGCTTGTAGCTCCGTCACTTCGAGCTAAACACTCAACAAAGTCACGACTATTTGCTGTGCTGGCTCCTCATTGGTGGAACGAGCTCCCCATTGACATCACAACAGCAGAAAGTCTCTACAAACTAAAAACACATCTTTTTCGACTATACCTTGAATAGGGAAGGTAGCGCCGTAGTAGCACTTTAGTAGCACTTAAATGTCTCTTACTGATAGCACTTTGTAGTTTAACTTTATTGAAGAAATGTTATGTTGTTGTTCTGAGTTTGTACTCATGGTTGAATGCACTTCTTGTAAGTCGCTTTGGATAAAAGTGTCAGCTAAATGAAATGTAAAGGGCTGAATCAGGTTTGCCCTGGTCCAGCCCTTAGATGCTGCTATAGGCCTATAGGCTGCTGGGGGACATTTTAGGATACACAGAGCCCCTCTCTCTTCTTCTCTCTCTCCTTATGGACACATTTACGTCTCTTCATTGCACATTACTCTACTTCATCCCCGGGCCTGGCTTCCTTCCCAATGGCCCTGCCTCTTTCTTTGTGCCTCCTCCCTCAAAGGCCTGGCCTCATTGTTCTGGCCTCTTTCGCGATGCCTCCTGCCATGGCCCTGCTGATGCCCCACCCCTCCTCTCTTCCACCTTCTGTTTCATGGATTGTGGAGGTTTGGATCATGGTCCATGCCTGCTACTCATTATTCATACATATTCTGTCATATTTATTAAATGTGTTGTAACTCTGTATCGCTGTTCATCTGTACACATGACATCTATTGCATCTGTCCATCCGGGGAGAGGGATCCTCCTCTGTTGCTCTCCTGAAGGGTTCTTCCCTTTTTTCAGTGTGAAAGTTTTTTTCTCATTTTCCTGATGTGAGGTCCTGGGACAGGGATGTCGTATGTGTACAGATTGTAAAGCCCTCTGAGGGGAGTTTAGAATTTTTGATATTGGGCTATACAAAATAAACTGAATTGAATTAAATCACAAAACTCACGGTTCGGATCAGTCATGAATCAGATCACAGATTGGATCAGTACAAAATAAGGGAGAAAATATAACTTTTAGACATCCCTGCATAAGTTATTAGATGATCCATATTGGTAGATGCACATCCCTTTGTTGTTTTATAGTAGCTGGCCTACAAGACCTCAGACTATTTATCTTTTTCCCACTGTCCCAAAAGTTCCACCGCTCTGAAGTCAGTAAACCATCAACAGTTATCTTTTCACTTTTTTCTTTCACCATAAAAATGTTATTGTCTAAAACAAATCGTGTCATTAGTAGTTTTAATAATGTATTATAAGTCTCTTAGAGTTAGTGTAAACAGCTTATAATACATCTCTAAGATATATTTATGTTGCTGTGAAAACGTCTCCTGGATTAATTAAAGTTTCTCACCAACATTTCATATTTGACCAGATTACATGCAATCACATCATAATAACGTTATAATTTACCCTTGCCAGAGCCTGAAAGCATCATAATGTAAGTGAACGGAACCTCCGTTTAGCATGCTCATGTCAACTTCCTTGTGGAAAAATCTTATTGGACACAAAAGTATTATTTAAAACAGAATAGTTTGATGAGTGGAGGCATTCAGATGACACCTCCCAGCAGATCTGGCTGTGGACAGTGATGGAGCTGCTGTTATTGCAAGTGATGGAACTAAACAGTTGCTCCCCAGCCATGACATCTGCTCTATTTGACTGAAAACACCCTCACACACACCACAATGTGGAAACTTGGCTGTCTGTCAAGTCCATTTTTAATTCCAGGCCGAGCCCTTCTTTGGCTCCCGTCACACTACAGGACTGACTACCCCAGCCTTCTTGAGACCCTTGTTTCTTCTGGTCACACCCACACACTGACCTCTGAGCCACAATGATTTCAGGATCTGTTTTTGGATTCAGAAGAGTTGTAGAGCTTCCTCATGATGAGCACATTGTTAACACAAGCCCACTCACAATACACACTTCATATCCTGTCCCGACCCAACCCTGCTTGCCATTGTCCTCACACACAAACAACAATATTTACCATGGCCTGTGCCTCAGTCACTGTTCTGACCTGATCAGGGATCACCTCTTCCCTCTATTATGTGTGCATGTGTTCTCTGTGATGTGAGCACTGTTCACATATACTGTTTGGACCAGGAAAGGAGGCAACGGGTTGTGTAGAGGGTGGGTGATATTACGGCCATCAGGTTGAGGAAACAAGCTGCTTTTCCTGCTTACTGCTCAGAACTATTTATTGAAAGAACAAGATAGATAGATAGATGGCCTCAGAGGGCTTTACAATCTGTACACATACGACATCCCTGACCTTTGACCCCACATTGGATCAGGAAAAACTCCCCCCAAAGAAACAGAAAAAACCCTTTCACAGGGAAAAAAAGGAAGAAACCTTCAGGAGAGCAACAGAGGAGGATCCCTCTCCTCGGATGGACAGAAGCAATAGATGTCATGTGTACAGAATGAACAGCATTACAGAGTTATTCAATGAATATGACATTATTAATAATGAGTAGTAGGCATGGACCACGATCCAGAACTCCAAAATCCACGATACAGAAGGAGGAAGAGAGGAGGCTCATCAGCAGGGCCATGGCAGGAGGCAGGGCCACAGAGGCAGGAGGCCGGCCCACCAGGCAGGAGGCATCGCAAAAGAGGCCGGACCAATGAGGCCAGGCCCTTTAGACAGGAGGCACAAAGAAGGAGGCAGGGCCATTGGGAAGGAGGCCAGGGCTGGATGCAGGAAGCAGGGGTAAGGGGGCAGGGGGGGCAGGACCCAGGAGCCAGGACCGGCTATGGACACTATGAGGCGAGAAGGCACAAAGACTTGCAGGGAAGAAGTAGAGTTAGTAATGTGCAACGAAGAGACGTAAATGTGTCTGTAAGGAGAGAGAGAAGAGGAGATAGGTGCTCAGTGTATCCTAAAACATCTCCCAGGAGCCTATAAGCCTATAGCAGCATATCAAGGAGCTGGACAGGGCAAACCATTGATTGAGGTGAGCTACTGCAAAGTCTGACTGCAGTTGGCAGAGATGTTCTCCTGTATCTGTCCTTGTGACAGCAAGGCTGAATCAGTCTGTTAGAAGAAGTGCTGCGCTGTCCCTGCAGTAGGTGGTGGAGAGGGTGGTCCGAGTTATCCAATATGGATAATCATTTATTCAGTGTCCTCCTCTCCAGACTAAAGATCTACAGCTACACTGGTTGCTTGTGTTAGCATGCTACCTTGCTCACAATGACCATGTTAACCATCTTAGTTTGGTGTGTTATAATGCAAACAAAGCAGTTTTTAAATAATAAAACAAAAACAAAAAGTTTTCCACTTATTTCATTTAAAAATAAGTGGAAGTTGATCAGCCTTCTGTGTTTAGCACTAAACACAGAAGGCTGATTAACTTCCACTTATTTTAATTTATGCTTAAATAACATAACAAACATAGTAATCTGAAGTCAAACTATGATGTTTTACTCAAGTAATTTGGTTGCGTTTATTTCAACTTTGTGTTTAAAACTCTTTAAAAAACGGTGTTTTTCCTCAAACAAATAATCCCCGAATCCCCTATTCCTTCCACTCCATTCAATTTTGGAATACCACCGTGGCCCAGATCTGTTGTGCGGTCATTTGATTAAACACATCCATTTAGAAATATGTAATGTGAGCAAAACAGAAATAACGATGTGTTAACACAGTCAACATCAGGTAGTAAAGTAAGACCTACTGTTTGGGACTATATATCTGTATATGTATGTGTAGTTATATTCTTAAACTTCGTACTGTGGGGTTTTGCTCTTCTTTGAACATTTCTGCACACAATTACGACTTCTAATAACTGCACATTTCTTTCATTTAATTATTGATATCTTTAATTATGTTATGCACCATTACACCATCGCCTCATGTTAATAACATTAGAATGTTGTGCTTTAATGACATGATATTGGTATTGTTTTGATTTCATATTCATGGTAAAACATTTGTATCATTAAATTAAGAATGTAAACGATAAAAGGCAATGAGAAGTTCCATAATGTGCACGTAAAGAATAGAATAACCGTCCGTTTGTGCCTGACACCGTCCAATCACAGGTCTTACAATGGGGGCATTGCTCCAGGTTGGCCTGCCACACTGGGTTCCACCGCACTCTTGCTTTCATGAGACAACGGGAGAGAACTGTCACGGCTCTGCTCTGCTCTCCATTTTTAATTTAGTTAAAAACACACAATTGCGCAATTGTCCTACACACTTGATCCGATTCATACCAAACTTTTTGTCTTTTCCCTATGTCTCTTGTGTCCCCTGTTCATTCACTGTTATGTGTGTGTGTGTGTGTGTGTGTGTGTGTGTGCCGTGGGCCCTGGTTTCCGGCACCTGGCAGATCCCCATCCCCACACCTGCACCTCATCTCGCACCTGTCTTCAATCACATCAGTTCCTTCATGCTAAAACATTCCGGCTTCCCTCTCTCCAGTTGCCAGATTATTTCACCATTTCCAGTGGTACTTAGACTCTCGGCCTCTCTAGGATTTTTATTAATCTCGTACTTTACATTGAGTTTGACTTCTAACCCCTGTTCCCTCTGCCCAGGATTCCCGTGCCTGCACTCCTGCTCAGCCACCTCACCGCTCTGCCTGCACTCACCTCCTGTCCTACCTTCTCGTCAGTGTTCTGTCAATAAAACCCATCACCTTCACTGAGGCCACATTTACACATAGCCGGGTATTTACAGAAACAAATATTTCTGCCCCTCCGTTTTCAAAAATAACGTCGTACACACAAGGTCGTTTTCAAAAAAGTTTCTGTTTATATGAACCCGCATAAATACGCCCCCGGGCGCCATCATAACTATGCCAAACCTGTAGTCGGCAGTGTAACGAGAAGGATAAAGACATGCAAACCAATCAGAATTCTCAAAACCAACAACAACTACAAGAACACGATCAACTTCCTTTTCGTTGGCAGGCAATGTACCTACGTCTTGGGAGTATAGAAAGCTGAAGAAGGACTGCTGACCTCCGTGCAGTTCTTCGCCTCTGCTCCTCGACGTAAAAAATCAAATACAAACAGGCCAAAAGGGTTTGCATTAACGCACAAATGAGCACTACCTTGACACCATCCATGATCAGTAGCCTAAGTAAACTAACTGTAAACAGGACGCTCACATGACGTGAAGCATTTTTAGTCGCATACTGTGATGTTTGACAACCTAAACCTCCGTTTGACCTAGTTCACACGCAAACACAAAAACAGAGTTTTCAGAAATCTCCACTTTGGCCGGAGTTTTTAGAAATGATCGTTTTCCGTGATAAAACCTCCGTTTTTGTGTAAATGAAAGGCCAAAAAGCATGAAAATATATGCGTTTTCCCATCGTGTAAACGGGGTCTCAACCTTGCCGTCCCCGTGTCTGCGCCAAGACCGAACCCTTACGCCAAGACCGAACCCTTACGCCAAGACCGAACCCTTACGCCAAGACCGAACCCTTACGCCAAGACCGAACCCTTAGGCCAAGGCCCGAACCCTTACGCCAAGACCGAACCCTTACGCCAAGACCGAACCCTTACGCCAAGACCGAACCCTTAGGCCAAGACCGAACCCTTACGCCAAGACCGAACCCTTACGCCAAGACCGAACCCTTAGACCAAGACCGAACCCTTAGACCAAGACCGAACCCTTAACCAAGGCTATACGTTAGCTTGTGTTCTGACATTCACACAAACCATGGCTATAAGTTAGCTAATGTTCTGATTTTTATACAACAAAAGGGCTGCATGTTAGCTGGTGTTCTGAAATGCATACTGACTATTGGACTTAAACACAAAACGATGATTGACGACATTTTTTATTGCCAAGGCATATTTTTTTCTTCAACCTGAACAATATATTAACTGTTTAAAAGTATACTATGATTATAATTAATACAAAATCCATGGCTTCAAACTACAGCTTCAACATTTTTAACTTTGAACAATAACAATAGTTTACAGTATACTTAAATACATATAAAGAAATACAAAACACACACACACACTGTATACAGCTTCAAACTTCAGCAATTCTTTTGCAGAAATATGAGCATATTTGGCTTCTCTGGTAAAATACGACACCTCTCCTGACTAATTGCATGTGCACAGGAGAAAAGCCTCTCAGATGGTGTCGATGAGGCCTGTACACACAGGTATGGGTCTGAAAGTGCAGACAATATGGGGAGGCTGTCCCGCTTCATCCACCACCAGGCTGCAGGGTCTGGTCCTGATGGGATTGAAGGCCGACTTTTGTAGATTTACATCTCTTTCTGGACCTGTTCAGCAATGGAGAGGCACTGCCTTTAGTGGTCGTTGCCTCTCGAACAGCTTCTATAGGACTGACTTCTTGGCACGAAAGATACATAGTAGTAGTGTTTAGACAAACATGCTTCAAAATAAATACATTCATTTGAATAAATAAAATACATTGGAGGATATTTATTGCTACTGTGATGTCCATATCAAATAAAGTCAAGTCAAGTCACCGAAAAACCTTGATGTAGCGTGGACCTGAATACACACCCACTTTGTGTGATGTGTTATGTTATAGAAAGTGGATGTAACATCACACAATCCTGCCAAAAATAATCATGCATGATGCTGGTCCAGTCTTGAGTACATTTACATGAAGAAACTTTCAAATTTGTCATAGAAACACCTACTGGGAAAATAAAATATTTTTTACTATGAAGTATTACTAAAATTAAAATTATACAACTGGGTCTAGCCCTGTGGTATGACTATGCTCTGGAACCAGGAGACCTGGGTTTGTATCCCATCTGAGACTAATTTCTTGCATCCTTTTTTTTTACATTTAATTTACATGATATGGTCTACACTTCACTTAGAGACACATGATGCATGTATATGTTCACATGGTCACAGCGCCATCTACTGGCTCCACTGGACTTCCTCGAATCTGCCCCAAACTTGTCATGCTTGATAAAAGTCACGGTCTGAGGATTTTGACACATTTATTTTTACTCAGTCAAAGCACCACCTACTGGCCAAAGAAAATCAGCCGTGTGTGACAAACGGTAAAATGTCCGACTGGCGGGCCTGCGTCCCGACTGGCTCAAATGAGCGAGGACCCGTTCATCGCTGCTCGCAGCTTTAATTAGTCAGTCCGAGAGGACCCTATTGAGTTTGTTAGCGTGAACATTGAGCACATTTTGGGGTATTTGCGAGCGACGAAAACCGCTCTAATTTGGCACGCTTGTCAGGCTTGGTGAAAATAGCCATCTGATCAAGGAGTCACATTTTTGCAATTCATAGTTGCTCTCTAGCGCCCCCTAAAACTTTGACCGGCGACGCCCCTCACCCAGAATGTCCGAATTTTTCACACATGTTCATTTACACCTGCTCTACAAAAAAGCCTCTCAGACCCCTAAGGTCCGCCTACTTAGATTTTCCGCCATTTTGAATTTTGTGAAAAACACATATTTGACTTTCTTAACTACATGCTTGGTCCAAATCAACAACACCTGATATCAATCAGCCAGATGACCTAGAATATGTCAACCGTTTATTTATATCTCATTATGGTAAGGATCTAAGGCTCAATGAACATCTTAGGGGCGTGTCTTTGTTTTTCAATGCTCATAGCGTCAACACTATTGGGAATAATCACTTTGAAGCATTTTTCCTAAGTGCGCATGGCATGCCTTAACTTGCAAAAGAAATCTTGTGCGATTTGAACACTAGGGGGCGCTACAATAATTCGCCGAAGTTGGCTGTTTTTCGCGTTTTTCACTCGTATTTGGCACTTTTCGCCGTTATACATTTAACTTTATCTCCCGCAAAAATTATCCAATCGACTTCAATCTTCTTTCCAGGATGACCAGAAGGCCATGACCATGATTATTCTGCAAAAAAACGTTGCTTTCACCCACTCTCACTTGTCGTTAAAAATATTCCAATAAAATCCCACTTTCTGTTTTTTGTTATGCTAGAGACTGTTGCTTTAACTAAACCAATCTTTCCAAAGATAATCATCCATGATGCCAGTCAAGCCCTGAACACATTTCCAAGAAAAAACATTCGAAATAATCATTGGAACACCAACTAAAAAAATAAAATGACCAGAATATATATATAATATATTTATGAAATATATATATATATATTTTTTAAATACATATTTGTTTTAAATATAAACTATATATTTATAGACACAATATATAAATAATTATATCTGTATCTATATATTTATATATGTAACAGATTTGTATTGGGCAGGGAAGAAGTTTACTTGGATTATTTCTTTTCCAGCATTTATTTGCTCCTGCAGAAGACCATAAAACACACATATTGTCTTACAAAAGGTAAGAAACAAATAAAATGACAAGGTTTAGACACTAATATTTTCTAGCTATATGAGTTCCGATTAAAATTGTTTCAACAAACCAGTGGTGCAGTGGGATAAACACATGTCTTGTGTGTTGGAGTTGTGTGTTCGAATCTAAGATGGGACACATTTTTTCATCACTTTTTCTTTTTACCTTTAATTTACATGACGTGGTCTATACTTCACGTAGAGACACATGATGCATGTATATGTTCACATTCTCAAAGTGCCCCCACTGGCCAAAACAAATAAGCCTAAAAATGCTTAGGCTTGCTCGAACTGGATTTGCTCTAATCTGCCCCAAACTTGTCATGCTTGTTACATGTCACGGCCTGAGGATATTGACAAGTCTAATTTCAGTCATAGTCAGAGAGCCACCTGCTGGCTCCACTGGACTTGCTTGAATCTGGCCCAAACTCGTCGTGCTTGTTACAAGTCGCGGCCTGAGGATATCGACGAGCTTATATTCACTTGTGTCGACACGCCACCTACTGGCGAAAGAATATCGGGGTTACGCGACAAACGGTAAAACGCACGATCGGCGGCCCCGTGTTCTCGGCCGAGCGGGTCGGCGTCCCGCCAGCGCCCCCGACCGGCGCCCCCGACCGGCGCCCCCGACCGGCGCCCCCGACCGGCGCCCCCGACCGGCGCCCCCGACCGGCATCCCCAACCGGCGCGGGTGAGCGAGTACCCGTTCATTGCTGCTCGCAGCTTTAATATTGTTTTGTTTTTCCCTTATAGGAAAAGAAGCCTGGATTCTGAGAGCAACAGCGATATTAATCCCTGAAAGTCCCTCCTCTGGTGTTGGTGATGACCCAGATGTACCACCTCTGAGCAGAACTGACAGCATATTTGTAAGTTTGCATGATAAAAAACTAGCAGAATAGTTAACTTTGTCTAGAGAAAATAAATTCTGGTAATTTTGTATATCTTTTTTTCTCAAATGTTATGTATGGGTACAAACCAACAATGAACTTATCTACTAACAAGTCTTGTGAATGCATCCAAAACGATAGAACTGTTGTTTTACTATTAAATATATATTGATATTTGTTGTCGAAGAAAAAGACAATCAACCAAATCCTAGTAAATTTAGTAATCAGTAGAATTATTCCTTGTTGCTGTTAACACAACCCTGACATAGCCTTAGCCTTACCCTGTATGGTGGGTTGATTGTCAGGTTCAGTTGATCAGGTTTTAAGGGATTCTCAATGACAGTGTAAGATGTCCATGCCTGCTTACTGTTTCTTGCAGGTAATTTAGCTATAATTATCTTGTATATTTAAATTCCAGCTGATCAAAGAATATCTGGACTCAATAATTATTTCTTGTTTATTATTCAAATTAGTCATTTTAACAGTACTTTAATGCTGAGCTGTTAAATTCTATTTTTAACAGGAGAATAAATACACCTCGGTCAACTGAAGTTGAGACCTAGTTGCTTATA
This sequence comes from Cyclopterus lumpus, assembly GCF_009769545.1. NCBI lineage: Eukaryota > Metazoa > Chordata > Actinopteri > Perciformes > Cyclopteridae > Cyclopterus > Cyclopterus lumpus. Next base: position 2,139,287 of record NC_046968.1, on the reverse strand, counting down.
TTAAAGTCGACACAGCAGCAGTCTTTCAGTCCAGTAACATACTTTTTATGTTATATTAACGCTATTTACATGGCACTTTAGTAATAGGGAGTTTGCCATCTGAGGTTGTCAATGTGTATTAACTGTCCTGGTACAAGCTGAACAGTTGAGCTTGTAAATAAAACAATTCCCACTGCTGAACATATGAAGCTCTATGAATCAGTCCACTCGAGGGCTGTGCAGTCTGTTCGTAAACTCTGAAAAGATTGTAGGCTGCTCTTAAAATAATAGCACCTCTACAGAGGAAAATGTTTAGGCATAATCCACTTAAAATTGAAGTGCAGATCTAAAAGTGTGTATATATTTTAACGGGTGGAAAATAAATCACGTTACTAATAATCTGCACGTTACATCAGTGTTTTCAGTATGAGATAGATCTCTGTACTCACAGCAGGAAATAGTGCCAGTAAAATATCGTAAATCGTTCTGCTTATGCTATTTGTTTGTTGTTGTTACAGTGATGTTTGCACCGACCCCTGGAGAGAACGTTTCTCCTGCTTCTTCTGCCTCTATCGAAACACTGAATAGTACTTTTCGTGTTTGCTTGTATTTGTGCATCCAAAAGATCTGTTTCTTGTGAAGTAAAGTAAAATTAAAATGGAGGCAAAGTGAGGCTTGTTAGCTGTAAGGGATGAGTGTTTTAGATAACTACTAACTACTTTGTTCAAATATGAGCTTAATTTGTTTCTCTTTTGTACAGTAGTTCTAAGTGTTTTCCCAGCAGCTGATTTTTGAATTTCATTGTATAAAGAGTGATAGTTTGCCGGACTGGAGATAGCATCTTTAATGTTGAACTAATATCACTGTTCAGGTGAAACACCAAGTCCTGTTTGTTAAAAAAGGCCAGGTAAATTATCCATCATGTATCAACTATTTAATTGTATGTTGTTTGCTCAACAATTATATTTTAAAATCAGATATGGTTTGTTTAAAAAATCAAACATTTGGCAGTCTGGAGTATTAGATTCAGTGTTAATATAATCTCATAATAGGGTTTCATCCAATATAGGTAGATTAAATGATTGTTATGAATTGTAGCATGCCTAACAGTGGCGTTAATTGTATACCAATAGACATAACCTGAATTTTTTGTGAGAGAAAATTCAGGTTTAACATTTTTTAGAGAGTTTTTGAGGTTTAAAGTAATTTTAGTGTTATCTAAAAAGTATCATGATTTTAGCAGCTAAAACCATGTCTCTAGACCCTTCAGAAAGGGTGGATCCCATCAGGCTGCTTCCAGGCAGTAGACCCCATGATGTGATAAAAACGGGTATGTGTGTGTGCACAGGTTAATGTGAACCAGCAGTAACATTAAAAAGGTGTGACGCCAGGCCTCCCTGCTGCCTCTGAGCCCAGTTCTTTCTCCTTTATGTTGTCCCTACACTGTACTTTTAGTCAGACTCACATACTCACTGGACACAGTCCTCTGTTTTGTAGGACTGAAAGAAAATTGCTTGCTTGGATTTACATAAGAATTACTGATTGAGAATGTAATGCCACTATTGTATGAATGATGTTGCATCGTTTGGACAGTACAGGTTCAGTTCTGCAATCCATGAGTCCAAGGAATATGCAAAAGAGCTAGCTGATACTCAGCTAACCCCTATTTTTTGGTAGAACGATAAGGCAACCTCAGAGAGAAAAGATGCACCAATACCACTTTTGTTTAGACCAAATGAACAATTCATGAATACTTGTTAGAATAAATGTACTTTTGACCACTCAAAGCTCTTAAACCCTTTGGGGTCCAAGTTGTTATTCTTGATTTTACATAATTTCTTAAATTCACTTTTTAAAGGGCACTTGCATTTGATAAATACACATGTGTTGTACGTCAAAAAATCTCTTGTGAAAACATACCTTTACTCAACTGTTTTGGTGCTGGAAATTGATTTACCAAAGCCTTATGCTGCGTTGCGAATTTTTCGTGCGAGTAGTTGCGAATGGCATGATTTTTTTCTGAATGACACGAATGGTGCGGCGCGAATTTTTAAAATATTTTAGTTGAAATATTTAAACTTTGGCAAAAAATTTGCCCGACGCTGAGTTGTGAAAGCCAATCAGCGTTGAGACACTCCGCCTCCTGGCTGCTGCTGCTCTAGTAGCAGCCAATCAGCGTTGAGACACTCCGCCTCCTGGCTGCTGCTGCTCTAGTAGCAGCCAATCAGCATTGAGACGCTCCGCCTCCTGGCTGCTGCTGCTCTAGTAGCAGCCAATCAGCGTTGAGACACTCCGCCTCCTGGCTGCTGCTGCTCTAGTAGCAGCCAATCAGCGTTGAGATGCTCCGCCCCCCTGGCGGCTGTTGCTGCTCTAGTAGTGCTAGAAAGCGGAAGTTATCGAGACGGAGTGGGTGAAATTCACCGAGCTGTGTGAGCCTACGGGTGATGTTATGAACCCAGACACCAGGGCGTTAGATGGTTATTTCTTCCATGTTGGATGGCGGAAATGATAATGTTTCCACGGTTAAGCCACGGTTAAGATTACGGAGATAAGCCACGAATATTCACAATGCGTTTGGTGTGAACGCAGCATTAGGTTCAAAGAAATAGTGGAATATATGAATAAAATAGATACATGTAATAAATGTCTAAAACCAAATTTTGTAATATTGTTTTTTTTAGTTTTTTGTTGTCCGTCACTCTACTTTCACAAAACGGGGACTGAAAAACAAACACGAGGACCTAAAGCTTGAAGGCGATGTGAACACGGGGGTATTACAAAGACAATGTGGCAGAGGACAAGGGAAAGCAGGGGAGTATATATGAGGGAAAAACACAGGAGAAGGGAGTGAACAATCAGGAAACACACACGGAATGGCTGAGTGGCAAAAAGGTCTCCAAATGTCAGTGAGAAAGCCCTCCAACACAGCCAGACAGAACTCAACCCTCATGGACTTTGCAGAAATGCGTTTCAGGAGTGAGGAGATTGGGATTAAGACTTCATTCTGTGACTCTTTGGGAAATGAGTCAACAGGAGATTATGGGACTCGGATAACAAGAATGAGGGTAGTTTAATGACATCTGGTGGAAGAAAGGAGAATTGCAATACAGCATTATATTAAATGCAGCATTCTGGAGAAATGGGAATGTGGCTGGAAGAAGAATAGAGAGAGAGAAAGGGCAAACAATAAACACAACTGAGGAAGCTATCATGAAAAATAGATTCCTTTCTGAGCCTTGGACAGATGCACACGGGTAGTCTACCATGATCTATCTGATTTTACTAAGAGGCAGGGGAGTGGACTATTGTTTAAATATAGGACCACATCTGCCCAGCCATTTAGTATCTGCCAGCTCAGGCAGAGATAGAAGTGACACAGAAGAGACAGAGGGTTTCCAGCTCTCTGGCTGTTTACTGTCCTCTTTTCCCTCTGAGGTGTGGTCCGATTCCTTCACACAGTACGATACAGAAGCCTGTCTACTGTGTGCTATTAAATCAATGTGGTTGAGTATTCTGAGACATCTAGCACAGAAACCCTACTCAGTACACACACACACACACACACACACATATATATATATATATTAATATATATATATATATAAATATAAGTATATATAAATCTATATATATATATAAATATATGTATCTATATATTATATATATTTAATATATACATTTATATATATATATATATAAATTAAATATATAAATATATATATATTTAATATGTATATATATATATATATATTTAGGGCTGCACGGTGGTGTAGTGGCTAGCACTGTCGCCTCACAGCAAGAGGGCCGTGGGTTCAATTCCCGGTCGGAGCGGTCCTTCTGTGTGGAGTTTGCATGTTCTCCCCGTGGCAGCGTGGGTTCTCTCCGGGCTCTCCGGCTTCCTCCCACAGTCCAAAGACATGCTGCAGGTTAATTGATCTCTAAATGTCCCATAGGTGTGAATGTGAGAGTGAATGGTTGTATGTCCCTACATGTGCCCTTGATGGACTGGCGGCCTGTCCAGGGTGTCCCCTGCCTTCGCCCTATGTCAGCTGGGATAGGCTCCAGCGCCCCCGCGACCCTAATGAGGATAAGCGGTATTGAAAATGGATGGATGGATGGATATATATATTTAATATATTTATCAAATATATATATATTATATTAAGATATGTATATATATATTTAATATATGTATATATATATTTGATATGTATATATATTATATTTATATATAATATATATACATATTTAATACATATATTAATAGATATGTATATATATATTTATATATATTCATATATATCTATCTATATATATATAGATAGATATATATGTCTATCTATATATATATAGATAGATATATATGTCTATATACATAGACATATACATATATGCATACATATGCATACATATATATATATATCTGTATCTGTGACATTGTTGGAAGTTACTCCTATTCCATTTTTCAGAGACTATTTCACTCTGGTGCACAAGCTTTACCTTAAAATATCTGTTATTAAGACACAATGTATCATGTTGTAACCCATTCATACATTTATTTTACGACAGAGTGAAAATCAGGCTGAACAGATCTGCTTGTTATCCAACAGTGAATTTCATGACAATTATTTTTTAAATCATATAAACAACCACTATATGGCAGAAAATTCAAACTGGGTGTGCACAAGACTGGGTGGGAGGAGCGAAAGTCGGCCAATCAGGATGTGTCTACCTGAATAGATTTGCACCCCACAGTATATTGGCCCCCAGACTAATACATTGAAATGCTCAGACCGTCAGAGACCTTCAGATACCATCAGAGACTTTTCTGTTTGTTGTTGACTTTAATTGAACCAGATTCAAGGATATTAAACAATTTCTGCATTTCATTACTGAATTTTATTTCTTAAACTGCACTGCAACTTGTATTCTATATTTTTAGCTTTTTAATGTTTTACTGACTGTTTTTAATTGTTTTAAAATATTGTATTCTTTTGCATTGTGTCGTCATGCTTTTAATGCTTTGAGTGCCACTAGAGGGAGGTACAGAAAATACATGGTTCACTCCTCACAGAAAGGAATTCTGACTCATTTATCAGAAAGAAAATAAGCTGTTAGTATGAAGAGTTCAGTTACACCCGCTGGGTGGACAGTGTCCAAAGACTATTGAGGGTCTACTGAGAGAGTACTGTGAGAGCAGCCACTGAGCTGAGTGGCCCACTCTTGATCCAGAGGTGTTGGCTAACTACAGACCGATCTCTAACCTTCCCTTCCTCTCTAAGACCCTTGAGAAAGTAATCGCAAATCAGTTGTGTGACTTTCAGTCAGGATTTAGAAAACACCACAGCACAGAGACAGCACTGGTGAAAATTACTAATGACCTCCTAATTGACTCATCTCTGTACTTGTCTTGTTAGACTCGGCCCAGAACACCTCAAAGATCAATTATCTGGTGATTCAATTCAATTTCAATTCAGTTTATTTTGTATAGCCCACTATCACAAATTACAAATTTGCCTCAGAGGGCTTTACAATCTGTACACATACGACATCCCTGTTGTATGTGTACCTGATGTGGTTTCTGTAGATGGCATTGCCATCTACATCCAACACCAACGTAAAGAATCTCGGCATTATCTTTGATTAGGACTTGTACTTTAACTCCCACGTAAAATAAATCTCAAGGACTGCATATTTTCATCTACGTAACAGTAAAACAATTAGACACATCTTTTCTCACATCTATGCAGAAAAACTGTATCACGTGTTTGTTACTTCTAGACTAGATTACTGCAATTCCTTATTATCAGGCTGCTCTAATACGTCTCACAGTCACCACATTTCACAGTCACCACACAGAGTAGACTTAAGATGTTCCTCTTTAATAGTGCTTATAGTTAGGGCTGAATCAGGTTTGCCCTGGTCCAGCCCCTTGATATGCTGCTATAGGCTTATAGGCTGCTGGGGGATGTTTTAGGATACACTGTACTGCACTGAACATGAGTCATACACACAGATATACTCAAATGAGGAATATAGGGTTTATGTGGACCACAGAGAAGGTATTCTCCCCACCCCCCCACACCCACACACAGAACCTTGTAAAAGCCCATGTAGGTGTGAGGTCAAGCTCAGCTAAGTACGTGTGTTTTCCTCTCTGGAGCTGGCTCACAGGAAAGGGGCACCGGTTTTGGGGAGCTGTGCTTCTACTGAGACACACTGTTGTGCTCTCCAGACAGAGGGGGAGGAAAAGGAGGAAGAAGGAGGACGAAGGAGGTACAGGCACATTACCCCAGATGAATCCCAGTGAGAAAGCCACACTCTGGGTAATGCATCAGTTTTTGACCTGAAGTTCTGTCTGGATTTGAGCCTGTCTGTCTGGAGTGAATCCTCTGCATCTCCAGTCGAAGCAGTAGACACGGTCTGAAAGACAACATGATGGACTATGGTGAGTAGGACTTCCACTCCAAACACTGATGGCTTTTTAACAGGGATGTTTATCAGTGTTTTTAATGATTGAAACAGTGTGTCTCTCAGATTGGTATCCAATTTGACATTAATGACTGTAAAGACTTTATGACTGAAAAGTAAGAGAGGAAATGTTGTTTGTCTGAGCATTGTGTAACTATCAAAGTGTTCGCAGAGCAGGGAAGTCAAATGAGGTGTTTTTTGGCCTGAGGTCTGTATGAGTGTAATACGTGTGTGTGTGTGTTTGTGTGTGTATTCTCACTTGCACACAGAGGTCCTTTATGAAAACCCAAATGATATAACATTGTGTATGTCCATTCCAAGGCGACCTTTAGAGCACAAGTAGCTCAGTGAGGCCAGCAGTGGATGGGCAGGGCTTCCTCTCTGCTCTCCCCACAGCCACACATAGCCCACCGGGCCAGCTGACATACGACCACATGGCTTTACACAGCATGCACCTTCATTCCACACAACACAACAGAGGCCTCCCCCTAGAGAGGGAGATCCTTCGCTTTGCAAGAATTCAATTCTTCATTAACAGATGATCTCTGTAATTGTACACATTGTGAAAGTGATGGGTTATTCATAGCATGACTTGGCTCTTTTGGCTGTCCTCTGAAGGCCCTGCTCCGTCTCAAACACTGGAAACAAGAAGCCCAGTGAACTACCAAACAACACTCACGTTGTTCAGCTGAGCAGCCGCCCCACCCCCTGCTTTCTCTCAACCAGGGTCTGTTCCAACATCATGCTGCCTTGCAAATGTTACAGGCAGTCAGTGTTTCTGTGAGGACGCGCACGCGCACACACACAACACACACACAGGATTATGCAAACGCATGTTTATTCAGCCTATCCTAAACACACCTTTAAACGTGACTACCAAAATAAAAAGCAATTTAAGTTGACTAATTGATATGTTGTGTCTTGTTTGTTTAATCTGGACACAAATGTAAAAACAGTTGGCTTTGCTCAAACTATTTCTGGGCGTATCACATTGAGCTTTGAGTTTTCCAAATTTATAGGGGTTTTATGTAAGCAGATGTTCTGACTGGCTCTTTGGTAAGAACGGGTCGTACTTGTGAGCAGTTCTGAAATTTCCAAAATTACAGTGCCTGTCCTAAATTCCCAGCTCCAAGACACTTTGTCAGTAAATTTACTACTTTGAATACACAAAGCAAGAGATGGGATAAGGGGTCACCTTGTGTGATGATCAGAATGCAGCTCATTGACATTAATATGGCAATACGAGTCATTTAGTGTTGCTCAACGTAGTCTACACATGCAACATGAAATTGTATTGGTGTGATGTCAAAGTTTTAATCTCATCTAAATCTTATCCTGGTGATTATTTTGCAGCAAAAAAAAGACAAAAGAGAACAATGAACAAGAACGCAGCCCCCCAAAGAGACGTAGTTTCCATCACTACAGAACCACAAGTAACCGTTGTGTCAAGAGACTACCCCTCTCCTCAGATCTCCCTTTTCTCCCTGTTGTCTAAACCAGTGGTTCCTAACCATGGGGCTGCGGCCCAATAGGGCCGCGAGTACCACCTAGAGGGCTGCAAACAACTTTCAGTTTTGCACCTGTGGGCTGAGGGACCGCATAGGTTATCAATTGAAGACACCAGAGGTAGTACTGTTATCCATGAGACGCTCAGTTACAATACAGCTTCCCACCACTTGGTGGCGGTAACGCATCAGTCAGTTGTTTTACAAGCTCCAATAGGCAGAAGAAGACACTCGGCCAGCCGCTAGCCTGTAGGGAAAGTTAAGGAGAAGTATTTAAAATGAAACAATGAAGACGAAAGTGGTGCTAAAACCCCCCTAAGGTCTAAATGTTTGCGCAGTACAATGTCGACTTCACTAAGTAGGGCTTTGTTAACGGAGGTGACGAGGCAGAGCCAGAGCCCAGTGTGTGTAGTGTGTGTGTGGAGTGTGTTGGTGCGTTCACACCAAACGCGTTGCGAATATTCACCAGTCAAGTTGTGTTAATTTTTTGTCTTTCGCAACCAGTTGCGAAAAGGGGGCGTGGCTTATCTCCGTGGCTTGCCTTGGTAAAAACAGTTATAAATTCCACCATCCACCACGATCGAAATAACCACTAGTTCTGCTTTATACTTGTTGTGGACATCCCATAAACGTCGGAACATCTAACGCCCTCGTGTTTGGGTTCATAACATCACCCGTAGGCTCACACAGCTCGGGGAGTTTCACCGACTCCGTCTCGATAACTTCCGCTTCCAGCGCTACGAGAGCAGCAGCGGCCCAACGGGCGGAGCATCTCAACGCTGATTGGCTAGTTTCGCAACTCGCGTTGGAAGTTGAAATATTTCAACTCTGGCGAAATTTCGCAAACGCGCAAAATGCGTCTATCGCAACGTCCGGCGAATTACAACCAAACGCGTCTGTGCGTTGATTTTACATGGGATCCAGACGCGAGAAAAATTCGCAATGCGTTTGGTGTGAACGCCCCTTGTGGAGTGTGTGTGGAGTGTGAGCTAACGCTACCAACGCAGCACTGAAGCCTCAAAGCTAAAGCGGCATCTCGAGACCAAACATCAGCGCTCGTGCTCAAGAGAAAGTAAAATGGGCTCCAGATGCACAAAAGGTCGTTGTATCACTGACTGGTAACTCCAGCTGTCACAGATATGAAGAGCAACTTCCGGTTCTGCCATGCAAACATGAAGACTGAAGCATATCATTCGCAGATTATAAAGCTATATTTTCATTTGCACATTATTTATTTACCGTTTAATTGGACATATTATTTTGAATGTCTCCATTTTATTACCACATATTATTTATTTATCCAATTTTTCTCTCTAGTAAAATCTATTTATTAATTATTTATGTTTTTAATAAGCCTGAATTGAGCCTTTAAATGAGTTATTGTATTAGCTTGATTTGTTCCATGAATTGTTCGCCTGTTGGGTGTCTTGTTGTTGTTGTTGTGCAGGTTTATATACGCATGATGAACAAATGTCTTTGTGATGATCACATTGCATCATGTTTTTGCTTGTTGAACTGTAAGTGGATTTGATTTAGTTATTGAATACAAATCAAACCAAGAGGGAGAAGTCAGCCGCAGCAAGTGACATTACAACCAACGCTTGCTGGAACTAACATGCTTTCAGGCTCTGCAGCCCAGGGCTCAGAAAACTAGTGATGGTCAGAGCAAGCTGTGGAAAGATTGGAGACGGTAAATAGAGCTCAAATAAATGCTTCACCATCTCAGCCCTCACACAGTCTGAGACAACTGGTCCTGAGTCCACCAACAAAGTTAAAATTTTACTCAACACTACCCGGCTAACAGCTGAACAGACAGGTGTTGGCTGCAAGTGGAAGACAAATATCAATCATTATAATCTGCACTCTGCATCAGAGTGTGTGCATCAGTAGGCTCACGTGTCACAATAAAATACCTGCTTCCTTTTCATCTTTTGTTTGTGTGGCCTTGTTGTGGTGTACATTTAGCCTATTCAAATATCTAATAATATAATTATATCTATTATATCTATATTAATATCTATAATTCAGCTTTTTTGGTAGAATTAAATATTTTCTAGTAACTAATCTTCCATAGACCAAGAGTTGGGAACCACCATGAACATGTTGAAGAGACTGATGAGCAGATCTGATAGACAAGGACACTTCCCAACACCTCGACAAAAAGGTGTGGATTTGTGAACCTTCTCTTAACATTCACCACATGATGTTGTTGGTTGTGTCAACTTAAACCATAAAGACGGTTTTCACCTCCTTCCCAATCACTTATGCATTTGAACAAGTGTTAAAAGACGACAAGCTACGATTGATCAGGGTCCAACATGTAGCCTGCTGTGTCTATGCCAAGTCACTGTGATCAATTCTGACTCCATGATCTCTTAATCTGACCCAGTAACCATCACTAAAGACAGATATATTATGCCCCCAGATCCTGATGGTTTTTGAGTGGCCTATTACACATAATCATTAAAAACTAATGCTACAGCAGCCACAAAAGTTGTAGCTAATGAGTATTCAGTCAAAGTGAAATGATCCCAATCAAGAATGTCGAGGGCAATCCAAGCACTAACATGCAGCTGAATAGCTGCTTAAACCTCCTTAGCCAGTCAGGCCGACTGTGAGGGGAACATCATGTTGTCGGACCAAAGGCCATATTTGTTTCAGTGAAGAACCTCTGCACATTGTTTACTAAGTGTTCATGGCAAATGCGAGAGGCCATCTCCACTAAAATGTATAATGCATACAAGGGTCATGCTATAATGCACTCTAAAGCGTAAAGCGTTAAAGTGTACAGACCATCATTGACTCCAACTCATTGATGGGGACCACTACACCAGGACTACCACTATCTATTAGAGATTGTGTGTACATTAAAACAGCCTAAACACAACGGTGGATCATGTTCCATGTGCTTTAGTCATATTACACGTTGTATGCTATTGTGTGTGTGTGTGTCTGTGTGCTTCTCTCAACATTTCTGAGCCTGATTAGGCTGTAGTCATAAGGACTAAATAAATATTTTTTTAAAAACATGGAAGAAAAGCATTTTCATCTCCACTGGTCTCCACAATTGCCTCAGCTGCTTCTCAGAACACTTACACACACAGATGCAGTCAGACTGTCCTAACTGAGTTTTCTAATTGCCCTCCAGAGCGTCCCTCTCCATTAGGCTTCAGGCCGGCTGGGAGGAGTGGGATGGTTTCCGAGCTCCAGCCGCACACACATACACACACGCTGACGGTCATGCCTCAGAGATACTCCCACCAGAGGAGGAGAACCAGCACAGCGGCTGCTAGGAGGATGGAAAGGAGACGCAGGGACCAGGGGGAAAGCAGCAACAACAACCCAACCAGCAGCCACAATCACCGCTCCAAGAAACTGGCCATGCTCTCCAGGTACCAGCACCACTCAAAGGCTTACTACTCGGGCTGCACAAGAAGCAGAACACTTCAGTTAGGTTACCCTTTTTATTGGCAGAAATAGTATGTAACCGTCGTTACAGGCTGGTGTCCATCTTTATGATGGAAAGAGATAGTTAGATTGTTATCATCCCAAAAAGGGTAATTTGTTTATATGCATGATATGTTCCTCCAGAACAATGAGACATTTACATACAACAACAGCATGAATACCTTCTTACAGAAAACATCTGTGTTATTGTGTTTAGCGGGATATGAAACACACAGCTAAAACATGTCTTTTCAACACATTCTCTCTCCTATCTCCTGAAACAGCGACCTTCAGTGGCCTCGTGCTTCAAACTAAAATGCTTTGCGCTAGTTCAGTTTTTTCTGTGGTGGGGACGGAGTGTCACTTTCCACTTGTTACATGTATACAGTTTCTTATCAAAATAAACTGCCAAAGTAGCCTAACAAAGTCTTTAAGTTTACTTGGTTTGGATTGTGGCTTAGGTTTGTTCCGTAAAATAAGTTTGCTTGTACTTAACTCACAGTGTCTAGTTACATAAGTTACATAAGGTGCAAGGTAAAATAAGTCAACGTTGACTTGGTTTTACATTGGACATGAACAGCTGCCTCCTGGGTGAAAGTCTGTGTTTGACCCCACGATCCACCTTAAGGACTTTCCTGTTCTTTAGCCTTTAATAATGACATGGATGGGTTTATGTTGGAGTTCGTTGAAAGCCTGGTGCATCTCATACAGACTCTAAAGCAGGGGTGGGAAAACTTTTTGGCTCAGGGGCCACAATGACTCCAAAATTTGACAGACGGGCTGGGCCAGTGTTTGTGTGAACCAATATGAATTACAAGTAAAAGCCAATAACTAAAAAGTAAAGAAAACGTTTCAGGGGAACAGTGTTGTTGGTCCGGGGCGGTGCAGTCCTGTATTTTACAACTCTAAAACTCTTGTAGTACGAACCCCGTCTCCAGCGACAGAAAGTGACATGCAAAATTAAAATGACTGGAACTCTTCGAAAGTTAACGTTTTCTTAGTGTTCACAAAGGATTGTGAACACTAAGAAGCAGAGCTTTCCAGTGATATGCGGTACATTACGGTCATCGCTTTTCAGTGGTATGAGGTACATTACGGTAATCTCTTTCCAGTGGTATGCGGTACATTACGGTCATCGCTTTTCAGTGGTATGAGGTACATTATGGTAATCTCTTTCCAGTGGTTTGAGGTACATTACGGTAATCTCTTTCCAGTGGTATGAGGTACATAACGGTAATCTCTTTCCAGTGGTATGCGGTACATTACGGTCATCGCTTTTCAGTGGTATGAGGTACATTATGGTAATCTCTTTCCAGTGGTATGAGGTACATTACGGTAATCTCTTTCCAGTGGTATGCGGTACATTACGGTCATCGCTTTCCAGCGGTATGCGGTACATTACGGTCATCGCTTTCCAGTGGTATACGGTACATTACAGTAATCTCTTTCCAGCGATATGCGGTACATTACGGTAATTTCTTTCCAGTGGTATGCGGTACATTACGGTCATCGCTTTTCAGTGGTATGAGGTACATTACGGTAATCTCTTTCCAGTGGTATGAGGTACATAACGGTAATCTCTTTCCAGTGGTATGCGGTACATTACGGTCATCGCTTTTCAGTGGTATGAGGTACATTATGGTAATCTCTTTCCAGTGGTATGAGGTACATTACGGTAATCTCTTTCCAGTGGTATGCGGTACATTACGGTCATCGCTTTCCAGTGGTATGCGGTACATTACGGTCATCGCTTTCCAGTGGTATACGGTACATTACAGTAATCTCTTTCCAGCGATATGCGGTACATTACGGTAATTTCTTTCCAGCAGAATGCGGTACATTACGGTAATTTCTTTCCAGTGGTATGCGGTACATTACGGTAATTTCTTTCCAGTGGTATGCGGTACATTACGGTCATCGCTTTCCAGTGTTATGCGGTACATAACGGTCATCGCTTTCCAGCGGTATGCGGTACATTACGGTGAGCTTGCCTGTGGTATGCGGTACATTACGGTGATCGCTTTCCAGTGGTATGCGGTACATTACGGTCATCGCTTTCCAGAGGTATGCGGTACATTACGGTCATCGCTTTCCAGTGGTATGCGGTACATTACGGTCATCGCTTTCCAGTGGTATACGGTACATTACAGTAATCTCTTTCCAGCGATATGCGGTACATTACGGTAATTTCTTTCCAGCAGAATGCGGTACATTACGGTAATTTCTTTCCAGTGGTATGCGGTACATTACGGTAATTTCTTTCCAGTGGTATGCGGTACATTACGGTCATCGCTTCCAGTGTTATGCGGTACATAACGGTCATCGCTTTCCAGCGGTATGCGGTACATTACGGTGAGCTTGCCTGTGGTATGCGGTACATTACGGTGATCGCTTTCCAGTGGTATGCGGTACATTACGGTCATCGCTTTCCAGAGGTATACGGTACATTACGGTCATCGCTTTCTAGTGGTATGCGGTACATTACGGTGAGCTTGCCTGTGGTATGCGGTACATTACGGTGATCGCTTTCCAGTGGTATGCGGTACATTACGGTCATCACTTTCCAATGGTATGCGGTACATTACGGTGAGCTTGCCTGTGGTATGCGGTACATTACGGTAATCACTTTCCAGAGGTATGCGGTACATTACGGTAATCACTTTCCAATGGTATGCGGTACATTACGGTCATCACTTTCCAGTGGTATGCGGTACATTACGGTCATCGCTTTCCAGAGGTATACGGTACATTACGGTCATCGCTTTCCAGTGTTATGCGGTACATAACGGTCATCGCTTTCCAGTGGTATGCGGTACATTACGGTGAGCTTGCCTGTGGTATGCGGTACATTACGGTGATCGCTTTCCAGTGGTATGCGGTACATTACGGTCATCGCTTTCCAGAGGTATACGGTACATTACGGTCATCGCTTTCTAGTGGTATGCGGTACATTACGGTGAGCTTGCCTGTGGTATGCGGTACATTACGGTGATCGCTTTCCAGTGGTATGCGGTACATTACGGTCATCACTTTCCAATGGTATGCGGTACATTACGGTGAGCTTGCCTGTGGTATGCGGTACATTACGGTAATCACTTTCCAGAGGTATGCGGTACATTACGGTAATCACTTTCCAATGGTATGCGGTACATTACGGTCATCACTTTCCAGTGGTATGCGGTACATTACGGTCATCGCTTTCCAGAGGTATACGGTACATTACGGTCATCGCTTTCCAGTGTTATGCGGTACATAACGGTCATCGCTTTCCAGTGGTATGCGGTACATTACGGTGAGCTTGCCTGTGGTATGCGGTACATTACGGTGATCGCTTTCCAGTGGTATGCGGTACATTACGGTCATCGCTTTCCAGAGGTATACGGTACATTACGGTCATCGCTTTCCAGTGTTATGCGGTACATTACGGTCATCGCTTTCTAGTGGTATGCGGTACATTACGGTCATCGCTTTCCAGTGGTATGCGGTACATTACGGTGAGCTTGCCTGTGGTATGCGGTACATTACGGTGATCGCTTTCCAGTGGTATGCGGTACATTACGGTCATCGCTTTCCAGAGGTATACGGTACATTACGGTCATCGCTTTCCAGTGGTATGCGGTACATTACGGTGAGCTTGCCTGTGGTATGCGGTACATTACGGTAATCGTAAAAAGAAAAACATAGTGAGCTTTATTGTTTAGCGCTCTTTTAGGCTGTTTGTGTGCGCTCTCCTGCAGCAGAAAGCGTTACAACGGTCGTTAACCTGACGTATTCTGCTGCAGGAGAGCACAAACAGCCTAAAAGAGCTGAGCAATACATAAGCATTAAAAAACATCGATGCTGGTCTGTTGCTGTCATTCTGCTTCGGGAAACTCCGGGAACGGAGAAGCGTTACAGCGGTCTTCACTATAATTTATAATAATTAGAAATTATTATCCGGCGGGCCGGATTAAAAAGCCCAACGTGCCGTAGTTTGCCCACCCCTACTCTAAAGGGTGCCTCTGTATTTGAGAAGTTGTGAGACTGGGGTGGCCTTTTTCCAGTGTTCTGAATCTGCGACAAGAGTAGAGTGAAAAACAGATTGACATGGAGGTCAGGGTTATGTGCTGCATGGCTCGTTATTGTAATGCCATTTCTTAGCCAAGACTATGCTACATATTTTTTTAGCTTGATATTTCTTCAATCCAATTTCCAATTACATTTATTTATATATGACAAAATCACAAATCAAAAATGTTCTTCAGATAGCTTTACAATCTAACATACAATATACTCCCTTGCATCAAATGAGCCCCCCCACCCAAAAAAACTTTAATGCCTAAAATTGACCTTCTGACTTTCACTGACTCTGTCCAGGTCCCTGATCCTGTGCCACTCTAAAACTAATGATGACTGTCCAGAAGAAAGGCGTGCTGTGTCGGATAGGTGCAGGACATGGGGCCCAGGCTGCAGGGCAGACATGACTGCTTGGGATCAAACACAGTGCAGAGATACAGCCCTGGAGAAGAGAGGACGCACTGAGTCAGATAACCAGCTGCATCATACCTCCACACTTAAGGTGAACAGAAGGAGCACAAGGAGGTCCTTCAGCATCAAGGTACGGCAGCAGCGGTTTGTGCTAGTGATCATTTGCTTATAAAAACACTCTGAGCATATTCTGAGACTGATTGTGAACTTTTTCGCCCATTCTCTTCTTTAAACTGAGAAAGATCGTTGTTGTTGCCTGTGTTCATTGTAATTATTTGGCCATACTAGCGGCACTAGTGATGACAATAGAAAAGGTTGGTCAGTCCACAACTTTAATCCAGACTAAAATAACTCTTGATTGGGTTGAAAATTTGTACAGCGATTCATGGTCCCGAGAGGATGAATTCTGCGGACCTTGGTGATCCCCCGACTTCACCTCTTACGCCATCAGCAGGTTGACTAACCATTCCAAATTTCGGAGGCGCCACCCCCTTTGCTGGCGACTTTGTCACTTGCGTGTCTGTGTTTTTAATATTCATGTTTTTATGTTTGATGTTTTTTTAAAATGTTTTTTAAATACTTTTTAATGCCTTCTGATTCATGGTCATCAGCGTATTAAAACTTTGATGACAAAACCATGGCTTCACTTAACAATCACACAGTTTGCCTTCTGTGGCTTTGTTTTATACTTTTCTGGAGAGCCGCCCAAACATTTCAAGTTGGAAGAGAAACAGACTCACTTTTCATCTCCTATAGTCGGCAGGAACTTCTTCAGCTGCGGCCTCCTGCATCTAGTGGACAGAATCCTGAATCAAGGGGACAGAATCCTGACCGGGACCAGGTCAGAAACAGTCGGCGGGGGTACAAACCTGTGCTACCCCACGCTATTATGGGGAATGTCTGCTTCTTGGCTAATAAGACGTAGGTACGATCACCAATTCTGAATTTACGGAGACCTGACTGTCGGACAGGATACCAGAGTCCCATGTGAAAATGGAGGGATTTTTACTACACAGGATGGACAGAGACCCAGTAAAGACTGGGAAAAAACAAGGTGGAGGTGTTTGCCTTTATGCGAATGACCGGTGGTGTCATCCTGGTCATGTCCCGGTGAAAGAGAGTGTTTGTGACCCGAACATTGAGATGCTTGCCGTAAGTTGCCGATCGTACTGTTTGCCCAGGGAGTTCTCTCACGTAATTGTTCAAGTTGTCTATATTCCTCCATCGGGTAACAGGAAGCAGGCCACAGAGACCATATCCAGAGTCCCCCATGACCTGCAACGCTCCTCTCCAGACGCGCTGGTTATTATTAATGGGGATTTTAATCACTGCTCTCTCTCTGCCAGCCTGCCCTCTTTTAAACAAATGGTGGCATGCCCTACGAGGAGCGATACAACTATTCTCAAATTATCTGTTTTATGTTAACATTAAGGACAATTTTATTTCAAAGATGCTCCCCCCTCTTGGACAATCAAACCATAATTTGATTTTATTGACACCAAGCTATTCTTCTTTAATCCGGAAGCTGTCGATTCAATTCAATTCAATTCAGTTTATTTTGTATAGCCCAGAATCACAAATTACAAACTCCCCTCAGAGGGCTTTACAATCTGTACACATACGACATCCCTATACCAGGACCTCACATCGGATCAGGAACAACTCCCAAAAAAACTGAAAGAAACCTTTTTTACAGGGAAAAAAGTGAAGATCCCTTCAGGAGAGCAACAGAGGAGGATCCCTCTCCCCAGATGGACAGAAGCAATAGATGTCATGTGTACAGATGAACAGAGTACAACACATTCAATGAATATGCCAGAAATATATGAATAATTAGTAGTAGGCATGGACCACCATCCAGGCCTCCACAATCCATGAAACTGAAGAGGCACAGCAGGGCCATGGAAGGGGGCAGGGCCACAGAGGCAGGAGGCATCGCGAAAGAATCTGGACCGATGAGGTCGGCCTTTGAGGGAGGAGGCACAGAGAAGGAGGCAGGGCCATTGGCAAGGAGGCCAGGTCCAGGCCAGGGGCTGGATGCAGGAAGCAGGGGGAAGACTCAGGAGGCTTCAGTGTTCTACCGAACCACTCAGGCCTTTTGTCTCAGCAGCAGTTTGTTTTTTAGTGAACACCTTTAGATGTGGTTGTTTAGATTTGGCATCTTTCTGATGTTGGCCATGTTTTAGAAGGCATTTTTTCTGGTTTTGTTCATTCCTTATTGTGTGTTTCTTGTCTGTATGAATCTTTGGTGGCAATGAATTTCTCCACTTGGGATTAATTAAGTTTTCTAACTCTAACTAAGTTCCAGTATGGACTGAGTATGGAGGGGCGACTGGTAGCTGAAGAGGTGCCAGTTCGCTTTTGGCAACTGAATTGATCAAGACACCATTGTGTGAACACACGTTACTCTCACAATAGCAGTAGTAACAAGGCAAGGCAAGTTTATTTGTATCGCATATTTCAAAGTGCTTCACATAAAATCATTAAAAGCATGAAAACATAATGCAAAAGACAAAAGAGATTTTAAAACAATTAAGAACATTCATTAAAACATTAAAAACAGTCAACAAGAAATAAATTGTAGTAGTGAAATGCAGAAATTGATTAATATCCTTGAATCTGGTTCAATTAAAGGCAACAGCAAACAGAAACGTGTTCAATCTGGATTTAAAGGAGTAGAGGGTCTCAGCAGACCTGCATCTTTCAGGGACCTTGTTCCAGATATGTGGAGCAGAAAAACTGAACGCTGCTTCTGCATGTTTAGTTCTGACTCTTGGAACAGAAAGTAGACCATTCCCAGACCACCTGAGGGGTCTGGATGGTTCATAAGGTAGCAGCAGATCACACATGTATTTAGGCCCTAAACCATTCAGTGCTTTATAAACTAGGAGCAGGATTTTAAACAATTTTTTTTGTTGGACAGGAAGCCAGTGCAAAGACCTCAGAACTGGAGTGATGTGATCCACTTTCAATGGGTATGAATGGTTCAATAGGGTCCTGATGGGCAGGTGGCACCTTGCATGGTAGCTCCTGTCATCAGTCTATGAATGGGTACAGTCCATGTACCATTTATATAAAAAAAGAAACAAGTTAGCAACTCTCTGAAAGCATCTAACATGCTCCCACTGACATTGTGTACATGTTGTACAACTCCATGGGCTCAGCAGGCTGATAAACAACCGACATGGAGCAGTGTTTTCCCTCTGGGGGCTAACTCCTAAACATCGATCATTCTTAATCAGCTACCAGACAGAAACTATATCTATATTGGAGACCAACTCCTTCACAGTCAAACACAAGTTTCTGTAAATAGAGCCATGTTGTCATGAGGAGATTGATTTCAAGAATGATTCACACTCATCATTTATTGTATTTATTTGTTTCACACGATGACATGTTCACCTTTGTGGTTGCTCCATATTTTAAGTAATTGACATAAAGGAAAAACATGCATACCAATTTAAAGATCACAGCCATTCTGTCTGTATTATATAATGTAATAATCTGGTCACACAATGTACCGTCCCCTGAAGAGCCATTGAATCATACATGGCCCATATGAAGCTGTTTTCGCTTTCTTTGTCACCTCACTCAGCCAGATGGTTGATATGCTCATGAAGCTGGCTTTATACCTACCTATATAGAGGTTCCCATATGCTTGTTTACTATGTGTGTGTGCGTGTGTGTGTGTGCGTGTGCGTGTGTGCGTGTGTGTGGCTATAGGAGAGTAGTATCTGGAGGATGTGTGTAGCCACAGGGCCTGCTGAGGACGTGTGTGGACCACAAATGGCTGATAATAGCATCCAGACAGAGGACACAGACACCAATGTGGAGCCAGGGAATGAAGGAAACCTACACAGGTAAAACAAAATAAAACCTCTGAACGCACCAGCTATAGGTGTGATAACAATAAGCCTCTTGGGGCGAGGGGCTGTATTTCTGGGGTCCTGGTGTAGCCAGCAGATATCCAAGCAAAGACTTCCTTTTCGGTGTTCTTACTCATTATTTACAGTCAATATAGCAACAGTCAATATGTTTCACTTTAGATAGTTTTGGTGTGAAGAGGTACTTCTAAGTCCTATAACAGCCTAACTCTAATAATGATATCATGTACAGTATATTTGAATGAGTCATGCAGTAAGGTGTAAGGACCCTCCGGTATGTTTTCTCTTTAGAGGCTGCAGCTTCCTGAGTCCAGACAAGCTGGCACCCTTTAACGGACAGTTTCTAGACGGCAGTGCTTGGATGGCAGGGGAGAGGATGAGGAGCAGTCCCGTTGAAGCCTACAGTGAGGTAACAGCGGCTGACGCATGAAATGAATCCTCTTTAAAAGGAGCCCTCCTTTTTTCAGTCCAGCCATTGCCCAGCAGAATATTGCTGAGCAGACACAGTGCGTTGTGCACCTTTGAGCTGCCAAGTCTACTTGAGTCCCTTTTAAGAGGCTGGAAAAACCAGAAGGAGAATGGAGAAAGGAAGCAGTAGGAAAGAATGTCTAATATGTGACGACTGGGCTCAGCTGATTCTGTTTTCAATCTGTTTCTTTTCACAATGGCTCCCTTCAGTAATGAAACGCCCCCTTTCACATGGTTCCAGTTCATGATGAACCAGAGGACAGTTAGAGACAGTGTTGCCACAAATAGTTGCTTAAAAATGTCAGTTATCCATCCATATAAAGTGTGCTAACATAAACCACCAGTAAGCTACTGGTTACACAGGCCAAGAAGGTATGTAGCAGTGAAAGCTCTGATGGTCTAGAACTACATTGTTTTGGTGCTTATATATTAAACTTGTCATTAGTGACACAGATATGGTGTCATTTCTTTCAAATGTTTCATGATCTCTCTTTAAAACCGCTGAATGATTCATTCAGGATTAGTGCATCTGCCTGTCTGAGTGTCCTTGGACAAGACACTGCAACACAAGTTGCTCCCTGGGTGCATTAGTGGCCCACTGCTCCTGATACTGAGGGTGGCTTATATGCACTACACTACTGTACTCTACTCCAGTATTGTACAACTCTACTATACTGCTTAATATTATATTATACATTACATTATATGTCATTTACATCACACATACATCACTGCCCACACTGCTCTACTTTACTAAACTACTATAATATGTCCGATCAACACATTAATAAGCTACATGACATAACTCTATATTAAACAATGCTTCAACTATAACTACACTATAACAACACCACGCTTCGCTCCCCCACTCATTTGATTACCTGTGTGGTGTTGATACCACCACATGTGACTCATTTTAATTTACCTGTGCAGATGTCTTTATGAGAGTCAAACCCCTTTCACCTTTTGTCTCAGTTCTACTGAACGGGTGTTCCTTTCGTTCAGACTGACACGCAAAAACTTACTCCAATTGTCTCATAATTAGATTGCTTACCACTCTGAGACTACGAGCTGAACCTCCAGACTCCCACCACATAATGAAGACCTCGTTCATCCCTCTCCTCGACTCCCTATTATCAAACCGAACATGACCCTTAACCAGTCTTTCCTGCATCCTGCAGCTATTTCAAATACAAGTACCTTAGCTCCTTACCCATATGGCGTGGTCTTTGTAGTGTTAAGTTAAAAAAACCTTGGGGGATTCGGGCGGAGAGAAAGTCCAAAATCCAATGATTTATAATAAAAAGTATTTAATGATAAAGATGATCAACAACATATATGGTCCTCGATCGAGGGGTGTCCACATGTCCGAGATTCCACAGGCTATAAGCAGCTATTCTGCTAACTAGTTATCTGTCTCTCTCGTCCACGCAGAAGGACAATATCACCCCGCACAAATATTTTCCGTGGGTTAAGTACCCTTCAAACATTGGGCTTATGGCCTCCATTGGTTCGGTAGCATGCAAATACTGTTCAGCAACACTTCATGCTACTGGCTAATCGCTTCACGAGGTGAGGCTTCCGCTAATCTAAACAGTCCCACGCTGAAATAGTTCCCCTACTTCCAGTGTTGCGTAACAAAATAGTTTCCGCCTGGAATCAGCTGTTTTTACAATCTCCAAGGGAAACCTCCTTTTTAACTACGCCTCCCATAATCAATACATTTCATTCATACATCATCTTACAGTTATAATAAACATACAGTGACTTTCTTCTGTTTTCCTAATACACTGTTCATACTATTCTTCATAATATCCCTTGTGCATTATACTTTAAACATAGACATTGATATAGACATGCAAGTAAAGATAAAAACTATTAAAACTCTACAGTACAAAGCAGGGTTTAGCACTGCACTGCTTTGTACTGTACAAGCAGGACAATTGGAACTACTGAATTACTGAAGTAGACATTACAGGTACATTCTCTCATTGGCATGCCTCATGTTGTGCCAAAGTTGAAATGTTTCTCTTCACTTGTGTTTTTGTGTACTTTAGGACACTTCCACATGTGAGGACATTCTACATTCACAAAGTCTGACTGCAAACCTATCGCGTCCGGCTCTCATATCCCCATCGGAACCTCAGTCATTGCCTGGATACAGAGATGAAGAACATCTTGCCAACAACAACCACCTCAAGGTAAACTACTCTTACAAACTGTTATATTTATATATGCCATCATTAAAACTTTATCTTATTTCACATTGAAATTAGTTTATGTCCCTTTGACATACATGTGTGTTTAGTTCTCTATCCCAGAGGTGAATGAACAGAGGTGCTGGGACACAGAGGAGCCTGAGCAGAGCCCACCAGGACAGATGGCCAGCAACAGGACACGCTCCCACTCAACCAGTGTGTTTTATACCATTTTCAGTACAATTAACAATCACCTCTAATCCACCAAGAGGAGTGAGAACCATTAACTCAAGCCTGCTGTTCTGCAGCTAAAGCTTTTAGAGTGTAAAGTAAGACAGACGATGGAGAGACGGTGATGGGAAAATCTCTTCTAATACGTTTATTGTCTTCAGGGAGGTGTGAGGCCAGAGAGTATTATCCTTTTAGATACAGGAAGCCACTCTGCTTATGGAAAATGTGGTGCACTTGAAATTGGAATGAATGGATTGTAAATGTCAGTGTATATTTATCGTGACACAAAGTATAACTCAGTAATGAGGAAACTCCTCTACACTGTAATCCAATACATCGCTTTACTTTTGGTTGCCACACTACCACAGTCGGAAGGATTGGTTTTCATCACGGCATGGACAATAGCCTTTGGTACACAATTTCAACAGCGCTACATATAGGCTGGCATTAAATATAAAAGTTAGTCCTGATGGACAGGTGGCTCCTTGCATGGTAGCTCCTCCCATCAGTGTGTGAATGTTCGTAAGTCCTGATGGGCAGGTGGCACCTTGCATGGTAGCTCCTCCCATCAGTGTACGAATGGGTGTGAATGGGTGAATGATGACTTGACTAGTGTTAAAGAGCCTTAAGTGGTCGGAAGACTAGAGAGGGAAATACAGAAGTATAGTTCATTTAGCACTTGGACGGGTCGGATGTTCTTCTTATTGTGTTAACTGACTGCGTGGCTGGTATTGTTTCACCTTATGAGTAATCATGACACATTATGGTCCTGGACATGGGAACTACCACAGAGGAGGTTAAAGGTACTTGTCTGTTTGCACTGTAGAGGGGTAGGAAGAGGTAAAGGGTTCATTGATCCCCCCACTTTGCGCCTCCAGCCTGATTTGACACTTGTGTGATCCCAAAATCTGTCAACAAACAGAGAGCGATCCTGTGTTCCTATGGTAGTTCCTGCAACCGGATTTTTGACATGACGACATGCACGCAGGCAAAGGGAAAATAATAACTGTCGTGGCTGGTAACTTAATTCTTTCAAGTATTATAATAAAAAACTAGGTCAACATCAATGATGGTGTAAATGCTGCTTTTTTCTACCGAATAATTGATTGACTATAAACTTGATGTTCATCCCGATGACACCTGTGTATAACCAGGTGTTCATCCTTACTGGATTGGGGATCTGGACAGCATCATCATGAAGACCCCAAAACTGTACACCACTCATCCTCATGGGAATGCTGGTTTCTATGGAAACAGGAAGTCTCTGTCCCAGCAGCTGGAGGTTCCTCACACCACTCCACAAGTATTTTTATGATATTCTAAACAGAATGCATGAAAGATCACAACACGCATGGTGACCATGCAGCCATTTTGTTAATTTGTGCTAATCATATAAAGAAGACAAAGACAGCAAGGCTACAATTAAGCAGAGGCAGAAAACCAATGCCTAAACTGATACAAACTAAGTTGTATATATATGTCCATTTTTGTTTGGTTAAATAAGTAAACTTGACAAGCAAAGCTACTTCATTCTCTGCGGTCTATACTTCAGTAAAGTTGATACTTTCCATCTCCAAGTTTAGTGTGTGACCATTGGTTTGGTTTGAGCCATTAAAAGTGCTGCTAGAGTCAATGCATGACATGAGCAGGTCTATGAGGTGAGTCCTCAGACCTTCTGTGATTTAAGTATTGGTTTGTTTCTTTTTGCTTTCAACAAGTATGCTTGTTCTTAAAGAAGTTGGTATTTTATCAAATAAACCTACAGCATATCTGGGGCCAGTCACTATTTCTACTAGCAGAGAGTAGTTTCTGTAATATGAAGTCAGTATTATTCCAGCCACGACTGGAGCAGGAAACTCACAGCACTCAGATCAGTTTGCTGGTTAAAGAGAATAGTCAAGAGGACAGAGGTTCTCTCAGTCATTAAGGACGATCTGTGATTCTTACAGTGATGTGTAGGTGGTAGAACAAAGGTTTAAAGTGCTACTAATTACTGGGAGTAAAGGAAATAATTGAACCATGACATAATTCCCTGCTGTGTGTGTTTCATACTGCTCCTCTCCAGCCTCGCTCTCTCAGCTCTGCCCAGCTAGTACACTCCTGCAGCAACATGCAAGCCTTCATAATCTGTAATGTTGTGCTAATGAAGGGCCATGGCAAGGTAGGAGCCATCCACCACCACCACCAACACAGCTGTCGCTTTAATTCATCTCTGAATGTTCTATCATATTGTGAGCCAGTGTTCCCAGAGGTCTTCTTTCCCTTCAGCTCGTCAACACATATTTATTTCATGCTCCTAAACTGTTAACTGCAAGCAGTTTACCCTATTACTTATTTCATTTCTTTTCTTGGTTAATCAACTGGGTCACTTCAATACAGCAATACACTTTGATTGTAAACATTTGTGTGAGAACCAAATAGTGTCTCTAGTTGTTTTTTTTATACTTCAATCTGTTTTATAGTAAATGTCTTTACACTGCTTTGTGTGATTGAGTGCAAACTCCATCATATTCTATTCTTTACACAAACTACTGTTTCCCAGGTCAAGAAGGAACTTTCACACTCAACTAGTGTTCTAGTTTACTTCTGCATCAATTACATACCAGTATTGGTCAATATGTGAAACTGTTCCTATGTTTATGATTAGGATTCCAATTAGGATTGTGATTATATTGTTGTTGATGTGAATCAGTGGTAAGGCTATTAATAATATTCTGCTGCTGTTCCCAGGGTCTGGGCTTCAGTATAGTGGGCGGGAGGGACAGCATGTATGGACCAATGGGAATCTATGTCAAGACCATTTTCCCAGGAGGAGCAGCAGCTGCTGATGGAAGGCTGCAGGAGGGTAAGGGACAACTTCCATGACGCTCATACATTCACCTTAGGACAAGTGTAATTGTCACAGTATTTTTTCTGTAATTGTCACCCGGCTAGTCTCTATTACCAATTATTGTAAAACACATTTCTTTTCACTTATTTACAAAAATATATGGAATCACTGAGAGTGCATGGAGAAATCAAAAGCCTTTGTGTTTGGGTTCATAACATCATCCGTAGGCACACACAGCTACGTCTGGATAACTGACGCTTCCAGTGCTACTAGAGTAGCAGCAGCCAGTTTGATTCAACAACGGCACCACGTCAGTGATGCCGGGCGAATTTGGCGAATGAGGTGAATCTTTCGCTTCGCGCTATTCACACCGCCCGGTGAAAATGTGCCTTTGATGTGAACGCAGCATAAAGCTGAGCCCGGCCTCCCTAGGGAGGAAACTCATCTCCTTACCCTATCTCTAAGGCTGAGCCCGGCCTCCCTAGGGAGGAAACTCATCTCCTCACCCCATCTCTAAGGCTGAGCCTGCCCCCCCTACGCCATACGGAGGACACTCATCTCCTTACCATAACTCCAAGACCCCTCCAGCAGTCTTGCGAGGGTAAAAAGCTGGTCCACTGTTCCATGATCGGGACGGAATTTGCACTGCTCCTCAGACATCTGAGGTTCGACAAACAGTCGGAGCCTCCTTTCCAGCACCCTGGCACAAGGCTGCGTAGTGTGATACCCCGATAGTTCGAGCACACACTGTCCCATCTTCTCTGGATGCAGCCGGCGAAAATCCTGGACTAGAGTGGGGTCAACGATCCTCGAACGGGGCACCCATGAGCGTTCCTCTGGATCATATCCCTCCCAGTCCACGAGGAATTGGAAGCCCCAATTCGAGAGACGAGCACGGCCGAGCTGCATAGGCTCCACCTCCGAGGTGGAAGAGGGCAGCGGCCTTGGAGATGAGGACCTATGCGCTCACCCTGATAGTCTGACTCAGGGACACACGGGTGGAAGTTGGGAAAAGATGACGTCACGGGCGACGCTTCCTGGGACTTGTAGTTCCGCTCACGTTGTCTTTCCTGTATTCAATTATCCAGCCCGAACGTGACAGTTCATAAAGAACACTCGCTTTGCCCAGTCGTAGGTGGAGAAGGCACTGAGCTGCGTCCTCGGAGTCCGCTGGGTGATCGAAAACCCTCCGCAGATCCTTCACAAAAGTCACGTAACCCATGGAACTGGGCTGATCAATGCCCAGCGTATTTGTGGCTCAGTCCAAAGCTCTTCCCCGTAGTAACCCAACCACGTACGAAACCTTGGACTGGTCCTAAGCAAAGGTCTGGAGCTGGTGGTTGAACACCTGCCGGCAGTCCGAGTCCCGTGTCAAGCCACGGGACTCGACACGAACACTGACAGCAGAGAACTTCTCAGAGCGGCAGTGGAGACTACCGGGGCAGAAGACGTAACAGACTGACAACCCAGGCCTGCAGGACCAGCGTTGATAAGGAGCTGGTGACGAGTCAACAGGCCACAGGTGTGCACCGCTCGGGTGTGTGGCCATGGGCAGTGTCTGGAGGTAGGACAACAAGCACATGGCAACACAAAAAAAAACGGGATGACAGACACATGAGGTAAGGAGACTTGGGAAAACAGAGGTAAACACAATGGGTCAGACAGGGATCCTGACACACACGGTACCTCTTTTTCGAAAATGTGAACCACCACCCCGGCACTGTTCCTGACCCCGATGCGTCATTGTCAGCCAAGACAGCCCGGCAATGTCCAGAATCTTCAGCATCTCAGGGCGGCTCTCATCCACCCCCGGCACCTTGCCACCAAGGAGCTTTTTGACTACCTTAGCGGCCTCCGTCAGGGATATGGGTGCAACCACTCTCAAGGTCTAGGAGTTCCTCAAAGTGCCTTTTCCACCGCCCCGACGATTCAGTTTTCTAAACTATGTCAGTTGACATGTCGCTGAGTCGCCTTTAATGCTCTCATAACTTCTGTTTCTGTGTCTGCACAGGTGATGAGATCTTGGAGCTGAATGGAGAGTCACTACATGGTCTGACTCACGATGAAGCCCTACACAAGTTTAAAGTAAGGCTACTTCATTGTGATCCTAATAACAGTACTGGTTTAGCAACCTACAGGACCCAATTTGTTCATCTAAAAATGAGTAAAACACTTGGCTAAAGTGACCAACCTTCTGGAGGAGTCTGCCATGCTGCTTCATAAAGGACAGGACCACTAAACACAGAAGCTCCAATAAAAGAGCTGTAACTTAGCCAGTAGTTAGACCAAACACTCAATGAAACATTTTCTTTTTGTTGTATTTAAGAGGTCAGTCTGGTTATTTTTGTTGTTAAAATAGATTTGTAGTTTTTGCACAATAACAATATTTTATTAATAATTAATAATTAATACATACATTATCTTTTCTTATTTCAATTCAATTTATTTTGGCTAGCCCAAAAGCACAAACTCCCCTCAGAGGGCTTTACAATCTGTACACATACGACATCCCTGACCTTTGATCTCACATCGGATCAGGAAAAACTTCACAGGGAAAAAAGGGAAGCAACCTTCAGGAGAGCAACAGAGGAGGATCCCTCTCCCCTGATGGACAGAAGCAATATATGTCAGGTCTACAGATGAACAGAGTTACAACACATTCAATGAATATGACAGATATTATGAATAATGAGTAGTAGACATGGACCACGATCCAGACCTCCACAATCCATGAAACAGAAGGAGGAAGAGAGAAGGGGGGGCATCAGCAGGGCCATGGCAGCAGGCAGGGCCACGGAGGCAGCAGGCCGGCCCACCAGGAAGGATAAAAAGAGGCCAGACCAATGATGCCAGGCCCTTGAGGCACAAAGAAGGAGGCAGGGCCATTGAGGAGGCCAGGCCCAGGCCAGGGGCTGGTTGCAGGAAGCATGGGTAAGGAGGCAGGACCCAGGACCAGCTTCGGACACAACCAGGTCCAATAGACCCTGTGTAGCGAGAAAGCATAAAGTTGCTGGGGAATAAGTAGAGTTAGTAATGTGCAATGAAGAGACATACAGTACATTTGTCAAGGAGAGAGAAGAGGAGAGAGGTGCTCAGTGTATCCTAAAACATCCCCCAGCAGCCTATAAGCCTATAGCAGCAGATCTAAGGGCTGGACCAGGGCAAACCTGATTTAACCCTAACTATAAGCACTATTAAAGAGGAAAGTCTTAAGTCTATTCTTGAATGAGGTGACTGTGTCTGCCTCCCGGACTGAAAGTGGAAGCTGGTTCCATAAAAGAGGAGCTTGATAACTGAAGGCTCTGGCTCCCATCCTACTTTTTAGGACTCTAGGAACCACAAGTAGCCCCGCATGTACAGACGAGGACAGTGTCCCTGCAGTGTATAAAAAGTTGCCGGATTGCCCGATTCACTAGCCTCAACAATTCCCCTTCTCAAAACAAAACACTATATTGCACAATCATCTGCAACCCAAGTTATTACACACACACCTTTGTAACATTACATATTACTTTTTGGTTATTAAATCACAATAAACTCTTAATGTATATTACTTAGCTCTGTAGCTCATGGGGAGAGTGGTTGTCCTGTAACCACAAGGTACCCGGTTCGATCCCTGCTCTCCCCATAGTTGCATGTTGAAGCGTCCCCCAATTGGTCCCCAGGCGCTTCACTGCAGCAAATTGTATGTATGTAAGCAATTAGCAATATGACTAATAAAATATGGACTTTATATAAACATTTATTTATTTATATACGCTCTCTGTTCCTTGGATGGATCTTATAGTCTAGTATGCCTTTTACTCAGGGAAGCTCTCCTGTTGTATAATATGTATGTACTTTTGCTCAAGTAATACTTTAAATGTTGAACTTTTACTTGTAACAGACTATTTTAACACAGGTATTACTACTTTGATGTAAATAAGGCATGCAAATACTTATTCTGACACTGTTTAACGTATACAGAGTGTGTGCATGCATGTGGAGGGCAGACCAGTGGAAAGACAAAACAAACAAGTGAAGGGAAATGAATACATTAAATACATGAAAAAGAAAACAATGTATGTCGCTAAATATAAAGAGTTGTGAGTTTTGCAATTCCACTTGCATAAAAGGGCTCCGAGTATAAAATGTTGCACACTTTTATATTTTATATTACTTGTATATGTTTTTTTTACCTTTCGGGTGTGTCTAGTGCGTATAGTGCTCACTGGGTGAAGATTGAGTCATGTTGTATTTGTGTATACGCTGTGCTTTTTCCCCTTCTCTTAACCACCCTGATGAGGGCTCTGTGCTGAAATGTGTTGGCCCAAAAAAGACCAGGCTCTTTCCTATTTGATAATTTTCTATTTGGCTGGCTAAAGAAGTTACAGCCCACTCCTTCCTGAAGCCGTTTTTTAAAAGTGTTTACTAATAGTTATTATCAGATAACTATGACTTTGGTTAAAATGTCTTACGTTTTAATACTGAAATAACTTTATTAGGACGACACACAAAAATATTCTTACAGATTACTTCATCAACTTATTATAATCAGTTTTCGGTGGGTGTGGGAGAATAATAGGGGCCCAAAGATCAAATTCTGCCAGACAGCTACAAACATTTAGCATTTTAAATATTCAATGTCTTTGTGCAGCAAATCAAAAAGGGCCTGCTGACTCTGGTGGTGAGGACAAGCCTGCGTGTCGGGGTGCTGTGTGGGCAGTCGCAGGTAGCCCAGCTATGCAGGTCAAGCTCCCTCAGCTCCACCACAGGCATGTCCAGGGCCAGTGCTGACATGGGAGACTACAACTACCTGAACAACACCTGCAGTAACACACCGAGTGTCCCGGGTCAACCAGCTGAGCCCAGAGACCGCATCATGATGGAGATCATTCTGCAAAAAGGTCAGACACAGGAGGGGGAGGGATCCTTCCCTACTGGGTCCTACAGGGGCGAGGCAAGACTCCTTCCAAGCATTGAAAGAGCACACATTAGAACAGTCTAGCGAGTCACTGCCACTTTCCTGATGCCTGCCACAGGCTTGACACCATTATCTAGCTATGCACTGAGTAAGTTAGCGCTGTGAGTGATTCATATCTATAATAGATTAGAGACAGCAAGAATGATTACTGAGTGTCAGTTTGTTAGGCTGTGACCTACTGAACCAGACCAATATTATTTAGTTTAGCTATCATTGCTATGAATCATTAAGCAAACTCAATTATTATTTAGTAAACTAATGTTGGCAAACAGAAACATAGCCGACGCAAAGTGGGCAAACTCCCTGTTATCTCAGCTTTGGAGCCTGGTGAAGAGCGTTGTTTTCTCATCCTCGTTGCACTGCTGTGCCATGACGTTGCACAAAACACGTGCATCCTTGAAAATCCTGTGAACAATCCTTGACTGTTCTTTGGGGAATTCAATGACGTACCATTTTTGAAAACCATTGAAGGATCCTTCTATGACCTTGAGAAACATCCATTAATTTATCTTTAAAATCGTTTTTGTATTTTATCATTTAAAGATACCAAAAGTTTCCTCTGGCTTGGAAAGTGGTAGGATGCAGACATGAGATACTTTGTCCAGAAACCAAAGATGTTTATTTACATAAATAAATAGCTCTTACACGTGAACCAAACCTATATACAAACTATATAAATAAACTAAACAAAAGGTTAACTTAACTGAACAAAGGTAACTTAGATTAACATAACCTCACGTGTACACAGCTACACAGTAATGTTATTTTCCCCTTGTAACAGCCAAAAGCATCTCGTTAAATCCAGCCTCCAATCAGCAGGATCTAGTTTGCACCGTGAGTGCAGGTGAAACTATTTACTTCCTTAAATATGTTAAGTTACACAAGCCATCCCTTCAAAGCTTTATTCAGCTAGAAACACCTTTTAATAGTATAACATCGTACTTACCTTGCACACATGCATAACAAAACAGAATCAACCTAAATACATACATTTACATACGGCCCAAAGCGACAACATGGAGCAACCACCCTGTGGACTCACCATCCGCAGGGACAAGCATCGGGGTCGGGTGCTATATAGACTGGGGAGTGGGCCTGGGCAAGGGGCCTGGGCAAGGGGTGAGCCGATCGCCGGCAGCATAGACTAGCTCTAGGGACGTGGTCACCTCGCTAGCGGGGAAAGAGCCAGAGCTGGTGCAGGAGGTGGAGTGGTACCAGCTAGTTGGGCTCACCTCCACACACATCACTGGCTCTGGAACCAAGCTCCTGGAGAAGGGTTGGACTTTGTCCTTTTCTGGAGTTGCCCAGGGTGAGAGGCATCGGGCGGGAGTGGTGATATTCACGAGCCCCCCGCTGAGCGCCGTCGTGTTGGACTTTTCCCCCGAAGAACGAGAGGGTCGCCTCCTTGCGCCTGCGGGGAGTAAGGCTCTGACTGTTGTTTGTGCTTTTGCACCGAACTGCAGTTCAAAGTATCCAGCCTTCAAAGTTCACGTGGGCAATGACAGAGAAACCTGGCGGGGGGTGGGAAAAAAACAGTGGACCAGATCTTTACCCTACTGGAGCGGTCCTGGGAGTTTGCCAAACCAATCTCCATGTGCTTGGTGAACTTGGAGAAGGCTTTCAACTTGATCCCTATGGGGTTTCTGGGGGGTGCTGCGGGAGTATCGGGTGCAGGACCTGTAACGGGCCATCCGGTATCTGTACGCCTGCAGTAAGAGCTGTGTTTGTATTCTCGGCATTAAGTCAGACACGTTCCCGGTGGGTGTTGGCCAGGGTTGCCCTTTATCTCCGGTCCTGTTCGTGACTTTCACGAACAGGATATCTAGGCGCAGCCGGGGGGTGGAGACCGTCGGGTTCCTGCGTCTCGGGATCGCCTCTTTGCTGTTTGCATTTGACAATGCTGCTTCACACTCAACCCGTCTTGCTGAAGAAGGAACTGAGCTGGAAGGTGAAGCTCTCAATTTACTGGGCGGTCTACATTCCAACCCTCACCTATGGTCACATACTCTGGGTCTTGACCGAAAAAACGAGGTCTAGGATACAAGTGGCCGAAATGACTTTCCTACGTAGGGTGGCGGGCTCAGCCTTAGAGATAGGGTAAGGAGCTCGGACATCAGGAGGGAACTTGGAGTTGATGTGCTACTCCTCCGTGTCGAAATGAGTCAGCTGAGGTCGTTCGCATACAGCCAAGTGGTAGGAGAACTCGTTGGAGAGTTTATATCTCCCAGCTGGCCTGGGAACGCCTTGGGATCCTCCAGAATGAGCTGGAAAGTGTTGCGGGTGAGAGGGAAGTCTGGGTCAGCATGCTGGGCCTGCTGTCACCACAACCCGATCCCAGATAAGTGGATGAAAATGAATGGATGGATGGATGGCATTCAGTAAGTTTATTAGGTTTGGCTTTTGTTACTGTTACTGGAAAAAATAAGCGATTTTAAGATTTTACAAAAATTGCCAAAATATGGATCCTGCATTTGCTATAATGCAACCAATAGCATTGTTTGGGTATAGTGTCCTGGTAAACAACCATATATTTCCATGTTGAGATTCAGGCTTTCTGTTGCACAGGTCAGTCTTCACAAAGGTCCTCACACTCCTCACTATGGTAAACTATGTGACACTGAACCCCAAGTTGCTCCCTGGTCGCTTCAGCCCACTGCTCCTTAATAACTAAGGATGGGTCAAATGCAGAGAAGAATTTCCCAAATAAAGGGATCAATAAAGGATACATTATTATTATTATTATAATTTTTATTAAAATTGGTATGGAGTGATACATTGATTGTGTTCGATTTTTAGACATCAATCCAGGCTTTGGTAATTTATATGATGGCCATTAGTCATTATTGTTTTTACATTTTACAAACTAAATGATTGATTGATCGGTCAATAATGAAAGCATTAGTTTCAGCTCTAAAAGTCAGATTTCCAAGGATTTGCTGTGGTTTGTTGGGGTCTAAATGTTAAATCTCTTTTGAAATTAAACCTTAAATTATTAATCATATTATAATAAACATTTATAAATGCATATGTAATTTCCCAGAGGCTGGTGTTGGTCTGGGTATTGGATTATGCTGTGTTCCATCTGGTGCTGGGTGCCCAGGGATCTACATCCACACCCTCTCTCCCGGATCTGTGGCTCACATGGACGGTAGACTGCGGTAAGCATACATTACAACAGTACAAAAATGTCTCTACTGTAATTAAGTGTGTACAGTAAGTTGGTCAGTAACACAGTGTATGAGATCCCATTTCCCAGGGAAAAGGAAAATGTGTGCAGTGGGAAGTGAATCATATCCTTTGCATTTGATTGGGCCGCTAAAAAAGTGTGTGTGGGGTGGGGGCTCCCTTGATGCTAAAAGTTGCAGATTGAGTGATGGTTAGATGTCATGATATTATTGGTTGAAACTGGTTGTTAATGGCTTACATAAGCACACATCATACATACATAGTTTTACAAGGAGAAAATATGCTTGACGGTAGAGATTGGATTTTTATATAAAAAATACAAAGACTTTATTAAAATATTTCTTTTATATGTTTTGTGTGACTTCAATAGGACACAAAACTTTAGGAGTATGTTTTTAAATAATGTACTGTATGTATCATTTGTCAAATATACTGCCTGACAGATCATTAAGTTAACTACCCATTGCTACAACTACGTGTAGCAAGCTGACTTTGTTAGCGGCTTTCTGGCAGCACCTGGAGCAGAGGAAGCAGAGGTGTTGGTACAGCTCCAGTGTTTGTGTGCTACCTGCTGCTGGGAGGTCCACGCTGGCCCTGCAGAGCCAGTGTGGTGGTATGATGTGCTGATCCTCAAGCGGGCTATTGGTCCTGACCCCACGTTGAGCCACAAAAAAAAGGAAATATTAAAGAAATGAATTACAAATTATTATAATTATATTAATAAATTAATTGTCAATATTTGTGTTTTGGAAATATGGAATATACCCAGTAATATTTGTAAAATAGGATATCTGTGCAAAATATACTGTATGCTTTTCCTGCAAGTCCCCTCCGCTTGTCTGCATGTCTCAGCTGCCTTGGGGCCACAGTTTAGCCAATTTCTGATAT
Organism: Cyclopterus lumpus; assembly: GCF_009769545.1. Lineage (NCBI taxonomy): Eukaryota > Metazoa > Chordata > Actinopteri > Perciformes > Cyclopteridae > Cyclopterus > Cyclopterus lumpus. Next base: position 2,104,770 of record NC_046968.1, on the reverse strand, counting down.
AAATGAGTGACAATTTAGCCAATCACCATCCTAAAATAGATTCAACTTGCTGCGCGTTCTCGTCAGGGCCAGTCTCGTGAGGCGTCATTTTAATGACATGGCAATGACAAGCACAAGCACTACTCTTCCAAGAAGACCCAATCCTAACTCGGTAAAATCTCTCCTCCAAGACCTGTTTGAGAGAAGAACTTTGGTGGAGAAACTACAGGTAAAACAACTGGGTCCAGATCAACCGGACCTCACAAGAAGACAACAGACAACAGGCTAGAGTGAAAGGGAAGCAGCACATGCAGCTTCTGTAGAGACTGGTACACCCAGAATGTTTGGAAGATTATGTAGAGACTGGTACACCTGGAAGGTTTGGAAGATTCTGTAGAGACTGGTACACCAGGACGGTTTGGAAGCTTCCATAGAGACTGGCACACCAGGAAGGTTTGGAAGCTTCTGTAGAGATTGGTACACCAGGAAGGTTTGGAAGCTTCCATAGAGATCGGCACACCAGGAAGGTTTGGAAGATTCTATAGAGACTGGTACACCAGGAAGGTTTGGAAGCTTCCATAGAGACCGGCACACCAGGAAGGTTTGGAAGATTCTATAGACTGGTACACCAGGAAGGTTTGGAAGCTTCCGTAGACACTGGTACACCAGGAAGGTTTGGAAGATTCTATAGAGACTGGTACACCCGGAAGGTTTGGAAGATTCTGTAGAGACTGGTACACCCGGAAGGTTTGGAAGATTCTGTAGAGACTGGTACACCAGGAAGGTTTGGAAGTTTCCATAGAGACTGGCACACCAGGAAGGTTTGGAAGCTTCTGTAGACACTGGTACACCAGGAAGGTTTGGAAGATTCTGTAGACACTGGTACACCAGGAAGGTCTGGCTAGCTGGGTGCAGTCGTGCTAATGCCGTATTTTGCTTTCCATGCTTGCTTTATAAATCAACGGAGACAGATCCAGCATGGACAGATACTTTGCTACCCAGATGGATGATGGACACAGGATGGCTATGAAGGAACACAATGAGGAGGTGGATAAAAACAGGCACATTTTCTCCAAAATAATTGATTGTGTGAAGTTTTGTGGGGCTTTTGAGTTGGCCTTGCGTGGGCATGATGAGACTGACTCCTCAGACAACCCTAGCATTTTCAAGGGATTGGTGGCCTCCCTAGACGGTGTGCTGGAGGAGCACCTTATTGTTTTTAGACAGCCAGCGTTTTTAAAGGCACATCAAAGACGGTACAAAACGGGCTGTTGGACTGCATGCTGTCGGTTATTAGATTAGATTGAGATTAATGGTAATTACAGGAAGTAGTCAAATATTCAATAACATAGTCGACTGTCTCCTGAAAAAGTGAGGACACCCTGGTAACTGTACCTTAGTAGGCATATACTTGACTTGGACATAAGCATGTGTTCAATCAGAATCACTTTTATCAAAATAGCTTTATTGCAAATGTAAGATGATGTATCTTTTACAGGTATGTGATAGCATCCTGTTGCATGCCAAGGAGCGGTTCTCCTTGAGCCAGCACCTCCTCAGCACAACCCTATGCATGGAGCGGTTCTACTTCCGCTAGCATCTCCTCAGCACAACCCTATGAGAACAGTGGGGTTCAAGGCTTGTAGTGGTGCAATGCCTCTGTCCCAGTGTTTCATGGAGAACAACCTACAGAGCACCTTCACAGAGACGGTCTTCTCAGGATCCTCATCACTGATGACAACAGCTGAATCCGAGAGGTGTTTCTCTACTTTGAAGAGGATCAAGACCTTCCTGAGAAACATCAAGACACAGGATTGCCTTAATGCTCTGGCTTTGCTCTCCATGGAAAAGAAACTTGTCACGGACATTCCTGAATTCAATAAGAAGGTCATTGAGAGGTCATTGAGATGTTTGCCACTCGGAAGGACAGAAGAGCAAAATTCCTTTACAAATAATCTGTCATAAAAACATGCTGGTTTCTCCACCACACTGATTGGGTGTTTCCCCAACAAACTAGGTTCATAGGGGCATCTTAATATATAAACATGTTCTATTAGATTATATATATGTGATTTATATTATATATATATATATATATTTTATTAAAATATATTTATGATATTTATACAATATGATATTCATGATATTTATATTGTATATTTATGATATTTATATTATATGTCATTTATTCAATTCGGTTTATTTTGTATAGCCCAAAATCACAAATTACAAACTCCCCTCAGAGGGCTTTACAATCTGTACACATATGACATCCCTGTCCCAGGACCTCACATCGGATCAGGAAAAAGACCCAAATAATAGAAAAAACCTTTCACTGGGAAAAAAGGGAAGAAACCTTCAGGAGAGCAACAGAGGAGGATCCCTCTCCCCGGATGGACAGAAGCAATAGATGTCATGTGTACAGATGAACAGCGATACAGAGTTATTTATATATCATATTATACTGAATATGTATATTAATATATTGAATTGTATGAATAAGATGTCCTTATGTTAAAGTGTTGGAATAAATGTTAAATATTTAACTGCAAAGTAGTAATGTGTGTTTGATACCTTTTCTATGCATTGAATCATAGTGGGATGTTTGCTGAAATTGATGACTGAAACACCCACAAATATTTCCACCAGGCGCCACGGGTGATGATGGACACTGGCTAAAGGTGTTTTTTTCTGACATTTTATAGACCAACCGATTAATAATGCACATGAATTCACTTTAAGGTACCACATGTCCTCACTTGGGTTTCAGTGTTGTGTCCACAATCGTTTTGTGCCATAACAATGGATTTACATTTTACATTTCCAACATATTGAAAAGGTTTTATTGACATGTTGCTCTTCAACACACTGAGTGGGAGTTAGGCAGACAATCAGTGTTGCAGTACATTCAGCATTTCATTTTCTTTTTTCAGTGTTCTTTTTTTGTTTCTTTCAACATCTTTTCCTGATCTTTCGCTTTAGATGTGGAGATGAGCTCATGGAGATGGATGACACTGTGGTTTACAACATGCTGCTGAATGATGTCTACACCGTACTGAGCCAGTGCACACCAGGTCCAGTACACGTAATCATCAGTCGACACCCCAACCCCAAAGTATGCAACGCCTCTACCTCATTTACCTGAACGTGTTAATGTGGCTTCATCGATAGATAGTTACTTTATTAATCCCTCAAGGGGAAATCTTTTTGCTACAGGAGCATTTTGACATAAAACAAGACTGAATCTACAGTAAATCCATGCTAGCTCTGAAGCTGTACTGAGGAACAGCAGGGCTTTAAGCTAAAAGCTAACATCTCCATTCTAACATTCTCACAATTACTATGCTGTTGTTTAGCATATGTTCTAATTTTCACAAACACTCTTTTATTTGAACAAATTGATTTAGCATGCGTGTATAAACTCTGAAGTGTGATGTAGAACGTAAACTCCTCCTTGTTAAGGACTGGGAACAACAAGGAGCAGACTCAAGACTTGGTAGTCTGGTGGAAAAACAATGTCTTTCCTGGAGCAAGTTGTCAGTCACATGGGCAAAGGTATCAGAAAATCAGCAGACAAAACTCACTGGTACAGAAAAACAGGTCAAAGAGCAGGCAAAAACACTGAGGAATTGCAGGTAAGACGAACTGGTACAGAACACAGAGTGGCACAGACTAAATACATGGGGAAGACGGACAACAAGGCTCCGGGGGAAACAATGAGAGCGGGGCTTCCAATCACACAAGAGGAGGACACACAAGGAGGGTGTGAACAAGAGACTGAGTGACAGACAACACAACAGAATATGACAGCGACAACACAACTACACAGCGTTACAGTCCTCAGGTCATTAAAACCCAAGAATCCCCAGACACTACTGTCAACATGACATCTGTGTCCTACATGCTACATTTGACTCTGCAACCCACTACTCTAATATGTGTTTCGTAAACAGTAGGACTCACCTTTAAAAAGTATATTTATTTTGTGAAATTTGCCAAAACATAACTGTGGGAGAAAAGGGAAGTAAATAAAATCTATAAAGGATAATAAAAAAATGTTCAAACTAAAAATGATAGATAAAATGTGGATATTCTCCTCCCTGTTTACAACCCAACTTCTCATTACTGAAGCACTTCTTATTTTCTCAGCCACAACACATTTTCCATAACTGGAATGAATGGTTCCCATATAGAATCCAATAACTCATTTGTACTTTTCAAAAAGTTATTTTCTCTGTTGACAGGCAGGAAGACATCTCCTTCAGCCACAGACCTATGTGCAGCATATGAGTTTATCATGGAGCAAGCACATGTTAATAAGTGCTTTTTTCTCATTGTTAACAACGAAAAGACCAAAAGCATCAATGTTGGTCGAAGCGATTGGTTTCTACTTAAGATGCAAAATATTTGAAAATGGGTCACAATTATACATTTCCATTTTTAAAAACTGTAGTTTTAAGCAAACTTCACTCAAACTAAATATAGTGTACCCTGGGGATTATTTTTAACAGCAGATGAATTCATATCTAGCACTCGAGTGAGTATTTTAGGCAGCGTAAGAGTCAAAATGAACCACAATGTGTCTGACAGAGATACGTTCAGACAGACAGTATGAGCGAATGAAAGCATCTATACAGCAGAAAACCAAAATACAAGGATGAACCTGGAAGATATGTATCCTTTCATACCCTGACTTATTCATTCCAATCTTCTGTGTGTCACAGGTATCAGAGCAGCAACTGAATGATGCTATCGCTCAGGCAGTGGAAAACAGCAAACTGAGAAAGGATAAGAGCCAGTGGAGCATTGATGGTGAAATATGTATTTGGTCATTATTCATTTTCCACAGTCACATAGGTTCATGGTATGGCTGGATTGCCAGCTCTCCCTATGATTGTCTGGATTTGAGGTGTCTTACTCCTGTTGCCTTGCACACTTCTTAGCTTTCTTCCATGTACATTTTAGCTCAACCATAATTTAATAAATATCCAGAATCGTATGCAGCTTTTTGATTGGATTTCTTTATCAAATGTATCTTACAACCACTTGCGACAGAGATACTTGTGTCAAATTGTGCATACTTCTTTGTAGATGGGTGTTTTTCTGAGAAATAACTCCCTTATTATACTATATTACTACTTTCATTTGACAAAAGTTGTACTTGATTTTGTTTTGCACTTCCAAAGAGTAGAGGGACACCATTGAAAAATGCAGATTTTGTATCACGCTTGTAGACCATTGAGTCCAGCAGATATCATGATGTAGGGAATGTTAGATCCTTAAGAGGTTTACACTCCAAACACATTGGAGACTAAACTTCCATAATGCAACTCTATGGTGAGAAATGTTGCAACTTATTGAAACCATCAGGGAAAAGCCAAGACATATACAGTATATGGTGCTCAGAGTGATTTCGGAGACAAACGGTACATCCCAACTCTCCTAATTGTCGTTTCCTCACTCCTCACTTGAACCAGGAGTTGTTCTGAGCCGCCATATTGATGACTGTCCCAAAGATCTTATTTCTGCTCTGAGGAGCGAGGAGGGAATATCATCCCTGTACTAATACTAATAAAGACACAGTTATCATCCCTGTACTAAAACTAATAAAGACACAGTTATCACTGTATTAATACTAATAAAGACACAGTTAGCATCACTGTACTAATACTAATGAAGGCATCATTTAATCTTTTCTCCCAGGGCTACGTAGACCAGAGTCTTGCTCTCACAGCCAGCTCAGATGTGAACATTGTCGAGAGAGGAGTTCCAGTCAGCTGACGGATCGACGAGCACAGAAGACCATGACCCGCTCCTGCAGCGACCACTCCAGCGGTCACAACCACAACCACTGCCTCTCCATATACAGCCCTCGCAACACACAGCACAACCCATCAGCCCGTGTCCACAGCCTAGACACACCCAGGGTAACCAAACATGCGGCAGGTTGTATGAAGAGGGTTCCAAATACAGTTTCTAGGATCAGATGAACATTTACTTCTAGGAAATCTATCAGAATCCAAGTAATCTCATATTTTGAAATGATCCTGTCCCATTCTTGTTGTCTAGTCTATGAGAGAGACGTGGTCTGACAACAGACTGTCAGTGCCTGTGTATCCTGATGAAGACTATAACCTCCCGTACAACTCTGCTGCTGCCAACCTGTCCAGTCAGCAGGCTCTGGATCTGGCCTCAAGGGGTCACAAGGTAACCCATCCATCCATCCAATTCAAGTCAATTACATTATATTTATTTGTATAGCCCCAAATCACAAATTCTCCTTGGAGGGCTTTACAATCTGTACACATATGACATCCTCTGACCTTTGACCTCACATTGGTTCAGGAAAAACTCCCCCACAAAAATCCTTTCACAGAGAAAAAGGTAAGAACCCTTCAGGAGAGCAACAGAGGAGGATCCCTATCCCCGGATGGACAGATGAATAGATGTCATGTGTACAGAAGAACAGCATTACAGAGTTACTACACATTATATGAATATGACAGAAAGTATTCATGTGATGAGAGTAGTAGGCATTATGAAAAAGTTACAACTACCAAAAATAACAGTGGATATCGTAGAATAATAATGATAATAAAAGCATCATTGGCAATAATAATATTAGTAAATCCAACCATCCATCCATGCATCCATCAATGCATGGGGGGGGCGGGGGGGGCTCCATACAGAAAAATATCTGAACTGCTTATCTAGTGTAAGTTGCAAAGATACAAAAATCATATCTTGCTATTGCAGACGAAATTCCTGAACTCATGTCTATGTCCTATCCAATATCTTAACTAAAACTATCCATGTGATTATTCAATCAGCACTCGTCCTGCCTGCACCTTTGATTAGAGTGTACTGGTAGACTACTCGAGTTGGACAAGCCATTATAACAACAGCTCTCACTTGTTACTGGATGGCTAGCTAGCTTTAATGGGAAAAGAAGTTGGACGTTCAGTTTTAACTCCAAGGAGTAGGAGGCACCAATTATGTCGACACCAACCTTTTTGTGTAAGTTATCTTCTCAGTGAACTCTCTCCAGAGCCGAATGCAGCATGTCAATCAAATTCCAAATGAGTGGTCTTGTCAGTCGATATATACACCCATTAATATTGGTCGTGGAAATTCAAAGTGTCACTATACAGTATAAGTAGCCTTTCTATCATTATATTATGTCAAAGTGGCAGAAACAAGAAAACGACCCACACCTTCATCTCGTCCCTCCCACAGCCAGGAGACCACGCCACCAGGATAAGAGTGGACGGCAGGGCAGCCCCCCATGTTTCGCTCGCCAGTGCTGGGGTAAGCTGACTGAATTTGAGCTAACTGCTAACTGGGGGCATGTCTGAGCTGCTGAATGCTCCTCTCGTGGCGAAGCAGCCTCTTGGCGGTGGGGGGGACGAAGCAAGGGGGCGAGTTGTATTTGTGTTTCAATTGAATCCAACAAGCAAACTATCAAAACTCACTCAGACCATGAATGTTTTAGCCTGGAGCAGCTCTACTCTTTATTCTATGGACTGAGGGCAGACTTGCTATTGCCTCTGAATGAACAATTAGTATTTTTTAGGAAACCTTTCTGATTGGCAGTAGATATCTCGGTAGCACAATAAATCCGTCACATATCACATAGCATTATGTCAAGACTGTTACTTCTTCACATTGTTTTGATAATGTTGGATCGATTTCTGAATGTTTTAAACCTTGATGCCTGTAATAGAGCTGTGTGTCTGTAGTCCACCTGCAGGGTACGTGCTGCTCCACGTCGGTATTGCTGGCCTCAGGATGTGACCAGTGAGGAGGGTTATTATGGAGACTCCAGTGGCTCCAGTAGAGGATCCCCAGTTAGAGATGGAGGACTGGAGTCATCATCACACACCAGCTGCCAGGTAAACCACTCTAAATGCAGCTACTCTACACTTTTGCACCTTTTGCCTATGTGCTAGTATTTACTCTTGAAGATTGTATTGTTTAAAAGCTTTTATTTTTCTATGATTATACACGTATCTACTATGTCATACATTTTCAATTGTGCCTTGACTAGTTTGAGGCTACCCTGTGGTAATTTGATAAAACACAGTCGTCTTCCTTGATTTGATCCATTTTGCTTACTAGCAACTTGCAGTTGCATTGCTACATTTCTTTGCTGTCAGTAGGCATTGCAACACATGCATGGATGCAGCCATCTGTCAAAGTTAGGAAAAGAACAAGAGAAATTACATTTTAGATTTGAAATATCCCAAACCAATCCAGATCCAGACCCTTCGTTTGGATCTGTCAGGTGTTGGTCAGATAGCCTTTGTGTTATTCTAATGATGTATAAAAAACATCTGAAGGAAATACACATCACAATCACTCTTCCATCACTCTTCAATATATATATATAAAACTTGCATTGGCTGGATTGGAGAGTTGGACCAGATGCAGCTCAGAATCCTGCTTTCTCAATGTACTGATCCCCATTATATGAATCATGTTTCCATCATGTACTAATAATGCTTCTTCTGAAAAGAGTGACATGTAACATACTGCTCTCCTTCCACTGCCGGCAGTTCTTCAGCAGTATGTACAAGGCCTTGAAAAAGTTACTTTTAAGGAATGTATGTGAAATGATGTGCTTCCAGTGTTCTGCTTGCGAATGCATTCTGAAAACCATTAACTTTTTTTATGATTTACTGAAACGTAAAGCTGTCAACCTAGAGTTTTAAATTGCTGTAGCTTCCTGGTACTACTCTAATAAAGCACCCCTTTTATTGGTTTAGGGATTGGATCCAAGGGCTTAAAAAGGGGATTTGAAACAATTGATAATATGGAAAACATATTATTACTTACTTAGTATCTTGTGCTATCCAAGTGGAGGCTGTCATAATTACACATGGCTGTACAACCCTATCAGACAAGAACATTTGGCCTCCCAGCGAGTACCAACGAGAATTTTAACGGTGATTTCTAACTTAAAACTTGGTTGTATAAGGTTCTATACATTATTTTACATCAATGTATAGAACTGCTTATTTATCTATATCGTCTCTCTTTCCACCTACAACTGAACAAATGATCAACATTTCAAACTAATTTGTGTTGTGTCACGTTGATGTTGTAAACATGTACACATACTTTTGGCCATGAAGTACAAGTGTGTGTGCATCGCTGTGTACAACTGACTTTGGAAACTCAGGTGTTAGACTATAATACAGTGCCTCAAATACCCATCTTGTGTTCCAGTTGTGTGCTTCTCATGCATGCTTTTACACATGTCAGTGTGTGCATGTCAGCATGAAAGCAGTGCATGTCATATGCCTGTCAGGGGCTAAATTGGTCCGAAGCCCACCGGAGCTCTGCCTCCTGACATCCAAATCAGCTACGTTCCTTTAGTGTTGCAGCGTTGCCAACTTTCCCTTTTTTTTCTGCCATGTCAAGCTGGTTATTACAGGGAGATTTCAGTTTTAATGCTTGAATGTAATTATATATGTAGCTCTATTTTTTCCATAAAATTCATAAAAATGGTTGCTTCATCTACATAACCAATAGATAAAACAATATAAAGTTGAATGTTCTCGCTTCACCTTAGTGGCATTTGGTCATTTGAGATATTTGTATACAATGATGCTGAATGGAATTCATTTCGTGGTGCAGCGTTAGAAAAAATGGTGCCATTGAGACGCTAGACAAGTCACAGAGCACAAAGATTCAGATTCAGATTCAACTTTATTGTCATTGCACAGAGTATAAGTACTAGGGCAACGAAATGCATCTGACCAGAAGTGCAAAAAGAAGCAGTAAAAGTGGAGCAATGTGCTAGATAAATAAGAGATCAATATTAATAATGATTTATAATACAACAAAACAGTATGAATACTATAAGTATAAACAGTATGAACAGTGGATATCAAATGCAAGATTTATACAGTAAGGCTCCAGAAATACTGCCAATCAAAACTGTTAAGTGTCGTCTCCCCCTCCCCCACAAGCTCAATTTGACCACTGGCTGTATGCATCACGCTTGTTGGGCCTATTGCTCACTCAATCAAATGTTGTGAAAGCAGTAGCAGTTATGTTGATGAATGTGTAAAGGGAAGCAGGGTACACTATTGCACCTCTCTGTGGTTGACACAAGAGAAGATGTCGTGACACAATACTTCCTGTTTGTGTAGCAGGAAGGAGAACGAATAAGAGAAGAGTCAGAGGGGATCAAGGAAGATTTCACTCATCCTGTAGCCCGCACCAACGACAGACTACACACAGGTAGGAGATAAGTACGACCGTCTTATATTTTAGCACCTGGATGCAACTTCCGAACGAGCTGAATAATCAGGCAGTTTGATTCGACAAAGTGTCAGCAAGCTCATCGTGGTGCTGCTGTGGTTTTCCGTATTTCAGTGGAAAGCTACTGAGGTTGCACTTCCTATTTGAGGCAGTGTTTTTATGTGTCAGTAAATATAATTAAATCAGATGACAGAGACTGGGGCAACAGAACAGGTCATAAAGCATTGTACGTTTCAGCAAACCATGGATACATTGAATGTGGACTTTTCTACATTTGGTCATAGCAAGTGACGTAGGTCGTTGTACTACATAGTAGTTGTTGCAGGCTACAGTATCGGGATGAGTCGTACGAAGGCCTAGTACGAGCTTAACCAAGTAGTAAAAACCTAACCAATCGTTTCACAACATTAACCACTAGATATTGTATGTTTCTACAAGCCCGATACACGGCTGATATAAAAAGTATTTATAAAACATATTTTTAGTTCGGAAACGTCATAAGCGTACAATGCCAACATTTTTGGCGACTCAGTTGGCAGCAATGTTGTTGATCGCCTGCTTTGGTTAGACCAAATCATGGGCTTAAACATGGAGATTCCTCGTCTTGTATTGTTTTACTTACATGATAACCTGTTTTATTATAATTAGTTTTTTAATAGTTTGATATAAATGTAATTGAACGCATGAAATAACCCTTTGAACCTTCATTAAAACAAGCAGAGGCCTGGATGATGATGATTTCAACGATCATGTAGTTCAGTGTGAATATACACAATAATATCTATTCCTAAATTTGAGATATGAATATGTGTGAAACACAAAACTACCTATTAGAAGTGTCTAATCTCTTCTGTGTTGCATGGACAGGTGATTCATCAGTTGCGCTCTGCTCACAGCCGAAGAGAGGAGGTTTGAGGAGGCAGGCTCGTATCGATCAACACGCCCAAGAACAGCTTCAGGATCCTTGGGTTCGCCTTTCAGACAGCTCCCCTGAAGAGCTGACTAAGATCCACCACCGGGCTGCAGGAAGAACACAGCCTATCAACGTCTACAGCAAGCCTGCCACCATGAGTGACGAAGAGAACATGTCCAAACTCAATGACTCAGCCACTGATGGGACTTCAGATCCTCCATCCAACATGAGCCCTGAAAACACATTGGAATTTCCTTCAGGAGCAAAGTTGGGGCCTCCGGTGGCACCCAAGCCTGCCGGGTTTCGCAAGAGTCTGAGGAAAATTTTGGATGACCAGGACCAGAAGAAGCCAGCGAAACCCGCAGAGCAGAGGTCTGCTATGGGCTTCAACAGAAGCTTCGGTGTTAGATCTACCCCTTCTGCAGCCAACCTGTCAATCAAACAAAAGATACACTCATTTGAGACTTTTTCCAGTCCAGAGGTTCCACAAAAGGGGGGTAACAGGAGGCCTGTGGCCCCATCCAACTCTCTTCCTCTGGAGACAGAGTCCAAGAGTCACCCTGCCTCACATGGAGATTATGGGAAGGGCAAACATGAAATCCCAGACCCAAACCAGTCTGCATCTGTTAGGGACACAAACCAAATTGTTTCTGCTACGCCCTCTGCTATCACCTTATCCTCTTCTGAAATTTGTAGTCAAACAACAGCCAAGTCTTTTGATGATGAACCTCCATCTATCAAATCCCCCACAGAGCTCCCACTTTCTGACACCTTTAGCACTGATCTGGACTCAGGGACACATGATTATCACTCGGCTCAAGAGGTCCATGATGACAGGAATATCTTTCCAACAAAGCAGGAGTCTGAGCTTGGAAGAGTCGATCTTAACGGGTCCACAGAGTGCAAAGTCCTACCCTCTACAACATCTATGAGATCCAATAAAGTTGAGGGGGAAAGTCCTACAGAGGAGCCAGAGGAAGATGGGGCACAAAGCCACGGAAGGAGTGCTGTTCCACCCACAGGCAGGAACCCTTTGGGAGGCCTGGAGGGAGAGAGTTTAGGGAAAATCCTTGCCTTTAGTAACCAGGTAATTTCTCATGCGTCTTTATTTGACATGTGAACATTATTTAATGGGCAATTTCAAGTTATTTATTTTTATATAGTTTTATCTACAATTTCCAGGAACATGGCAACACTGCCAAAACAAAGTATAATGGGTCAAAATGAGTTAGATCACAGGGTTGTAAAAGTAACAATTGATCCAGATTATGGAAAACACTTTTTCTGGAGGTAAATTACAGGCCTCCACTGTTCTGAAAAGTGAAGTCTATGCTTCATGTGTTAAAGCTGCATTTTCTCTACTGACCACCAGGGGGCGACGCCTTTGGTTGTATAGAAGTACATGCTTCATGCTTTAAAGCTGCATTCTCTCTACTGACCACCAGGGGGCGACGCCTTTGGTTGTATAGAAGTACATGCTTCATATGTTAAAGCTGCATTCTCTCTACTGACCACCAGGGGGCGACTCCTCTGGTTGTAGAGAAGTCTATGAGAAAATGACTCATACTATTTTAATTGTATCTTAGTCCAATCTACGTGTTGTTTTTTGTTCCAGGTTTCACAAGCACTGATGCGCTCTTTACCCACGTACCCCTGCCATGAAAACCCTTGCTCCTCAAACCTGCAGGACTCATCTGCTGTGGACTTTACAAACCCTCGGTGGTCTGAGCATGCCCCGGACAGCCCCGACAGAGGATTCTCTGTCAGGTAAGACTTACACTAATGTGCTTCATCATTTAAACAAGGACTCACTACCAGAAAGCATAGAGGGCATATTTTTTATTCATAAGGAAGTGGCTCAGGTCGGAAAAAAAACCCACTTCCTGTTTGACTAGAGAGGCAGTGACAACGTTTAGAATTGTCAGAAGAAATGTTAAATGCAACTCAGTTACACACTGCTAGAATGAAAACATGCTGATGTGTTTTTATCATTCAAACACAGCTTGGCCACACTGAGGGAGTGTACCATTGAGCGAGGGGAGGGGGGGTGTCATGACGAGGCAGCAGTCACTTCTGCTGGTGCTCACTCTGTCATCTCAGCCATCCCCTCACAGGAAATACAGAGGATGATCCAGGAAGTCAAAGGTCTGGACGAAGAGACGCTGAAGGTAAGACATCTTACAGGACTTCAACTTGTTATAAGACAGCTTCACACTCCTTCATGTTCTGGAAGGGTTAGAAACCTGTAGACGTATGTATATGTACAAATCTCCCAAACAAACACACAACACCATCATCATCGCACACACATCACATATGTTATAGTTTGTGATATTTAGAATTATAGAAGTATTGAGGACAAAACATTTTGTAGCGGAGAAATTATAAAAATAAATAAACGATCGATTCCTGAAAATATAGAGAGCCTCCAATTATAATAAACCACTTAAAGAATCCTTTACTTAATATTCTAGGCCTAGTCGTAGTAAGTACTATGTATACACGTGCGTGCGTATATATATATATATATATATATATATGTATATATATATATATATATATATATATATATATATATATATATATATATATATAGACACACACACATACACAGATATACATTCAATTCATTTTGTATAGCCCAATATCATAAATTACAAACTCCCCTCAGAGGGCTTTACAATCTGTAGACATACGACATCCCTGACCTTTGACCTCACATCGGATCAGGAAAAACCTTATTTTTGTTATGTATATATATATATATATATATATGCTGATCCGATGTGAGGTCAAAGGTCAGGGATGTCGTATGTCTACAGATTGTAAAGCCCTCTGAGGGGAGTTTGTAATTTATGATATTGGGCTATACAAAATAAACTGAATTGAATTGAAAACTGAATACATAACACATATCCACATATATACATACATAAATATACACACATATATATGCATATATGTTCACATGTACTGTATATATTCATGTATATATATATATACACACACACACATATATATATACATACATACATATACACACATATATATGCATACATATATACACATATGTATATATACACACACACACATATATATATATATATATATATATATATATATATATATATATATATATATATATATATATATATATATATATATATACACTACATGGCAATGCAGGGACCTGAACCATGCTTGGTGGTAATAAGACATATACACTGCAGAAGTAACTGTGGGTCTTTTTCCATAGCAACTAGTGGACATCCATGTTGTGATTCTACATAAAGAGGAGGGAGCTGGTCTGGGCTTCAGCATCGCTGGAGGGTCTGACCTGGAGAGCAAAGCTCCCACAGTAAGCAGCACTCTGTTAGTGCCTCTTCATTTAAGGTTGCACCAATAGCCAGGAGACGCATGTGCAACTCATACATACGTTACAATGCCTTTTTAAACTTTCAAGGATCTTTTATCGGCATTCTGCAACACAGGGTTACACATAGAAATGCAGTTGTAGTCGATTTGTGCTACCCAAGAACACCTTGGCCAGTGGTTTTACCATTTTAGTTATTGAATATTTTGTGGTGTTACTGGTTTTCCAGATTTCAGCTGTTTAAGAAGAAGCCTGAGATCCAGTTCTCAAACACAGAACACAAATACTAACTTTGATCTCAAGAGCCTGGTCATTGACAAAAATAATTAAATGCCTCTTTGATAATAAGGAAATGTGTTTTAGGAGGGTTTCGATAAAACTAAACCAATAAGCTCAATAAAGAAAGAATCCCAGTGAGCATTTTTATAGCACGACTGGTCAACGATGAAAAGACACTTTTTATTTGAAGAAGTTGATTTACAATGTTCCTCGTCTACATTGTGCTAATAATAATAAATTGTAATTTTAGAGGCTAACTTCGAAACCACATGCCCATTTTTCAGTTGAAAGTAAATAGTTCAAAACCCATAGAAATATGTTTAATAAATAGTTGTTGAAAAAACATTCACATTAGAACGTCCTTTAAGCATGAACATATTTTAAACGCCTTTTAAACTTAAATAATGCTCACAGTAAAATATGTAGCCATTATACGTCATATAGTCAGTAACACTTCAACAGTTTTCACTTAAAATGTTATGTTAAGGTTATGGTGGAGCCCATGAAGAGGAAGGGCTCCACAGTGTAGACGGGGGGGGGGGGGGGGGGGGGGGCTGATGGGGGCCGATGGGGGCCGATGGGGGCTGATGGAGCTTAGTTGTTCCTGAAGTCCACAACCATCTCCACAGTCTTGAGAGCATTGAGCTTCAGGTGGTTTTGACTGCACCAGGTCACCAGATGGTCAGTCTCCCACCTGTAGGCAGACTCATCCACATCAGAGATGAGTCCGATGAGAGTGGTGTCATCCCCAAACTTCAGGAGCTTGACGGACTGGTAGAAGAGCAGCATCATTCTATTTGAAAAGTGCTATAGGAATGACACTTTAGGGACTTACCTTTTGGGTCAGACACTGTGCACACACTCTCTGAATCTCCTGTGTGAGACACTCATTGTCTTCATCCAGGTCCACAGAGTGTTTCCCAGCGGCCTGGCAGCTCAGGAGGGCACCATTGAGAAAGAAGACGAGGTGTTGTCTATAAATGGCCAAACACTGCGCGGCGTCACACACGCTGACGCCACCGCGGCTCTGCGTCAGGCCCGCTGTCTGAAGCAGGCGGTGGTGGTGGTCTGCAAGAGAGCAGAGGAGGAAGGAAGAGAGGGAGGAAGCTGCAGGAGCGACGAGCCCAACCATGCAGGTGAGTCCCAACACTGAAGTCCTGTGGCTCACGTAGGCCTAAAAGGTTCCACATTAACATCTGGACATGTAAGCTGTGTTTTGTGCTGCAGTGGAGGAGCAGGGAGCTCCGCTGAGTGTGGAGCTGGAGAAAGGAGCAGGAGGAGTTGGCTTTACTCTTGAGGGGGGGAAAGGCTCAATCCACGGAGACAGACCTTTAGTCATCAACAGGATCTTTAAAGGTACCCTGATTTCATTCTATTTACAATAAACTAATACATACATTATAACATAACCAACGCTACTCAGCCATCGTTTTAGAAAGTCTTTCAAAAAGTTCTGTTTGTTTACTGAAGGAGACAGAAAGGTGAATTCTGAGAGTTCTGTGAATCAGTCAGTCACAGACAGGAGAGACAATTCCAATCATTGTTTTCTCATGAAGGAGGAGAGGACGTGATTGGTGACTCAGTGATATCATTTTCAAAACTGCTGTTGGAAGCTGCTTCAGACATGAGTACTAGTTCACGTCTGTAGCAGCAACTATACAACTGTAGACTCCATTCTGGTGATCCATATTCTATGTCGGGTCTAAATTGTTGAGTTCAAAGTTTGGCCAGTCATAGTTTCCCAAACGGCAGATTGAGTAAACTATATCTAAATAAAAAACATGACAATAATGTTACATAATTTGCCTAACACACAAAATAAGTACGTTATGTTGAGAGTACATGTAATAATTCAAACTCACCTGGAAGCAAACATGAGTGCTTTATGGTAGAACAGGGAAGAAGTGCACTTCATCCTCCTGTGGCCAGAATGAGTATTACAACACCAAACACTACAAATGATCCTGACAAAGAAATTGCCTGGCTAAACATTTTTATGTTTTCACAGATGAAAGTGAAGTAACTTAGAAAGATTATCCTGGAAAACCCTCTTTTCCACTTGTTGTTAAGTCATAAGCACCGGAGAGAAAACTCTTTTTCACTTGGCTTCTGTACATTTTCACTGATGGATTCAAAAATAGTGAACAAATAAGTCCGGGGGTTTTACCCGTACTGACCCAGGTTAGCAGCTGTCACACCATTGTCTGCGTGTGTCTTTCAGGTGGAGCAGCAGAGCAGAGCGGTCTGCAGCATGGAGACCAACTCCTCCAGGTCCAGGGGACCAGTCTGCAGGACATGACTCGCTTCGAGGCCTGGAACATGATCAAGGCCTTACCTGAAGGACCCATCACCGTGGTCATCAGGGGCAGGCAGGGGGGTGTAGAATGACAGACACGGCTGCTGGGAGCTGCTTACAAATGAAAACCAATAATAGCACTTGAGGCACACAGATGTTAGCCTTTTATTTGAGACAGAGTGATCCATCTTTGACATGGTGGACAACTTCTGAATACATTTATGATCAGATATGGAGTTTGTAAAAATAGTCAATCCAACGAAATCCTCTCAAAACCCACTTACTTTACCAGGCCATGTTCCAAATACTGAGAAGGATCAGAGGGGGGGCTTCACAGACCCAGGGGGACGTCACGGAGACTACGGCCAGGTTCACTTAGCGGTTAGCATATCAGTGTCTAGTGTTAGCACTTCTATGCTACGCTAGCTACTGAAGGTATACGTATTGGAATGATTGTGTGAGAATAAAGATCTACCCGGCTTTACACTGGTGATCCTTTTTTATTGTCTTCTGTCTCAATGGCCAGGTGATGCGGTGGTTCACTGATGGGGGGGCTCGGACAGCTTGATGGGGGGTGGGGCTTAGCAAAGGTCCAATTAGATTCCAGTGGTTACTGCGTAGGATTGTTTCAGAATTGTATGATCACAACTTTTCCAATAACTCCAGAGCGTTGTAACGTCAAGAATTACTGAAAAAATATAGAAGTAATCATTTCCAAAATGCACAACATTAATATTCTTTTCTCACAAAATAATATGCATTGTGCAAAAGAAATGCTATGTTCTGTTCATTTGTGTAGACAAACAATGTCCCTTTAGAGGATACAAATAGTAATTTGTTGTGTTGTCTTTGCAATTGTTAATTGAAATGCCCCATTATGCAAACTTAATAGTTTTATTTTTCTGCTTTACACCTGACGTCTTAAATGTAGAAAGAGATACATTTTGTTCCTTAAAACAATTTCTTGAAATTAGCCAAAACGAGGCAAAGTAGAAGGCAGTAAAACATCCGCGTGGCACCACAGCAGTTTTATTCTCTCGATCCATGAAAGTATGAAACAGTAAGCAACACATCAGGCCATGAGAAGCTGGAGGTCTCCGATGTGTTCTCACTTATCACCCTAGACGTGGATTCATATCAGAGCAGACATGTTGCACTACTCTGAAGAACGGTAGGACATTGGCACAAGGATAGCACGACATCTGTGCTGCTGTTGCACAGCTGTTCATTAGATTACAACCTTTATTAATGCCCACTAGGTGTTGTTTTTAGTGCTCCTTTAAGTTTAATCTAGAATACGCAACGGTGTAAAAGAAGGGAAGTATAAATATTGGAGTAACAGTCTCTTCTCCATGTGTCCATAACTTCTGTTATCTGGCAAACTCAACTCACTTTGATGGGATTGTATTTGTGTTTCAATCCTGAGCACAGAAGAGTTGTACAGAGTTATATAAATGTAAAGAAATTCACTCCAAAAATGTATTTCTGTATTTATTATCCACAAACACGCACAATAATAACCTTCTTTAAAAAAACTAAATGAACAGACTGGTGTTGGCAACCCTTTCCGTACAAAATAAAATGTATGCTTGTCCCATTGCACTCAGAATTACGACATTTGCACAAATGTGGACTATTCTGGTACACTTATACATCAATTACAAAACAATGTTCATGGACTCACTGACATATCCCTTTTTATTTTAATATAACATTGAACTGTTAAACTGAGCCTGAAGTCATTCTGCGAGTTTGTAGGTGGCGTATAAATACTTTGAAGTGTGAAAGTGTTGCTGTTGTATAAAGAATAAGAGCAGCGGTGGACAACAAGATGTTCTTAATTATTTTAATGCTGGTGAAATACAAAACGAACAGGGGGCAAAACAGTACAAGATAAACACGTTCATGTACAAATGTAAAGAGCAGCAGCAGTTGCTTTCAGTAGGAGGAGCACATTAGAAACATCTGACAGTCCTTAAACTGCCCCGGAGGTTGTGTAACATCAGAAATGACTGAAGTGACTGTTGGACCACTTCGGACTGGTATCTGAATGTCAACCACGACAGAGAAGCTGTACTCTGGGTATTTGGTCTCATTGGGGGTCATCACAGCCTCAACACATCGATTGGTTAAAGGGTTGAACTGGGTTTATGAATCAGCCGTAATGTACAAGCTCTTTGACCACTTTGTCAATCTAGATGTTTGCTGGTCAAAGTTCAGAGGTCAGATCAATCAATCTGAATCCTGTTTCATGTTCGTTGCTGGCATTTTAACAAACAAATAAGAGTTATTTCAAATTTTAAGCAAAACATATGTTCCCAATGATACAACATTGTGTTACCTTAACTATAAACTACTGGAAGTAAAAATGTAATGAAAAAGCTACGAGTGAGATATGTCGCAACAGAGACGTCCAGCAGGGGATCCCTACGGCACCATTCACATCTACTATTGACAAGTTCTCATATCCGGATAAAAGGGAAACATTTCAAAAAGTTATTGCATTACAAATGAAAGTGAAGTGTAAAGCAGCCAGACCAAATCCCTTTCCAAAAGGCTCTCGTATCCAGACTACATTTAGACTGGTATTAATGTGCATCTCCAGAGCCACACTGAGCCCATCACTGATCACACATTCCTCACCACTAGTGATGCACTACTCATGATCATGAGAGACAGTGTTGTTGCTTCATGCAATGGTTTAGACCAATCAGAGTCCTGTGTGGAGCTACAAGCAGATAAGGGCGTGGCATAGGTGAGCATGATTGTTCTAAACAACAATGGCGGCTCCTGAAGAGGTTAGCCTAGATGATCACATGTTAACACCTGGTAGAGATGGAGTCCAGAAGAATATTTACTTAGAATGACAGGAAACCGCTTCTCTGGTTTCTCGTTGTATTTGTCATATAACGGGTGTTTATTCTACTGCGGCAGCTACCTGTATGTACATCGAGATCATTTCACACACACAAACCCTGCTGGCTATTTCATGACCAAAATAGAACAATGAACTTTAACATCTCAAGCACACATGACCTGGAAATGGTGGAATGCAATTGGGAGGTCTTTCATTAATATTACTGTCTACACTGGGAGGTAAAAAGATGTTACAGGTGACGTGCCACATCTGGTTCAAAGGAAGCTTGATACTAGTTCAACTAGTCACACTCTGGCTTATCATACACATGAAGGCTCTGGAGACAGTGGGTGCACCAGCAGTTGACTACACATACCAAATCCTCCATCCTCTCTTCCCCGACTCAGATACGCCTCTTTTCATTGAGAGGGATCCATAAATTAAGGAACTGTAATAAAGTGGGGATCAAGGGAAGGCTTACATGGTGTCTTTTCAAACCACCATTTCCCCATTCAGTGAGTCTCAGCCTATGAGGATTCAAAGGAGTACAGTACATGTGTGGTTATTTTTTCTGAATACCTGAATAACTTACTGGCAGTTGTGGAAAAACTTACATGTGAATATTTTGTATAGAATATGTATGATTATGAATGTAATAGCAACTTGTATATTGTTTAGTTATTAAATACAGACATGATTTGAGCTGTAAGCTTGGACTTTCGTGTGCAGTAGTTCCATCCTCTGTTCCCCACGTTAAATCATAAGACAACATGATTAAATAAAGCTAATAATCAGTGTGGATGGGCTCATGTCAAGGTAGTACATGTGTCTTAGTGGAAGTACTGTCATTATATACAATCCACAAGTACTTTTCCCATTCTTTTCCCCCCATACACAACTATCATGAACTACAAAGTGCAGACAGTGAGTTGGCCTTGAAACTGGACTGATAGATACCGTACTGGTCCTGGTCTTTGACAATCTACATGTAAAAACACTGAAGTACCATTCATCTGTACTTTATGACATGCGTCAGTATAATTCTACTTTCCACATGAGGGGGTGGCTATAACAGTACTCTGATTACCAACATCTTCCTGAAATGTTCTCCATCAATTTCTATTAGCCCCGCCTCCAAACCCTCAGGCTCACTTACATGAACGGAGGAAAGGAAATAACTCTGGATTCAGCTGTTAGTGCAATTCACAACTTAATTATTTAAATAAGGGCCATTCAAGTGTTTTAGTTACCTCAACGAAAATGATCAACTGAGTCAGTTTTTTCTTAATCCAAAGTAAGTCTGTGAGCAAAAGTCTCTTTGGGCCCCATGGCGTCACGTGACGGACCCTGAAGTTGTAATTCCACCGTTGACCACTATGTCGGATTTGCCACAAAAGCCAGATTCAGTTAACTTCTCTTCACTCACAAAACAGCAATTAAGATACTTTTCTCTCGATTACCCGCAAAACTGGCCACAAACATACTTAGAAATATAATAACAAGTCTAGTTTTCTCCTGTTTTACCCAAGAGCATAAAGGTAACTTTTGACTTACATATTTTGAGTCTTGACTCCTAATTTAGACCTTAGTCATGGCACTCACTTTTACAGTATATGCTACTGAAAACCGCCTGATATCAGCTTATAGTGTGGTTTTATTATTTTACATAAATCATGTAATTTCACCACAATAGCTTTTTTTAAACATGTGACCACAGCACATGTCTTTTATTATGAAATGTCTCGTGTCAGCTGGTGACCACCTTTGTGAGGCCAGTCAGAAAAGAGTTGTTAAGTTTTGAGAAGCCAGCTAACCATCTGCAGGCAGCTGTTGTGGATATAATCTGGAATCTGCAAAAGGAGTTTCAGGAACTGTATATGAAGAAAAAGAAAAAAGGGAAATGTACTATGGATCAGTGGTGAGCAGGGTCGTCCTTAAATCAGAGGCTCGGTGGTTTGATCCCCTGCTCCGCTAGCCCATATCGATGTGTCCTTGGGCAAGACACTTAACCCCAAATGTCTCCCGAATGTGTGTGAATGTTAGTTACTGCTGATGTGCAGGTGGAACCTTAGCTCCTCCCATCAGTGTATGAATGGGTGTGAATGTTAGTTACTGCTGATGTGCAGGTGGAACCTTAGCTCCTCCCATCAGTGTATGAATGGGTGTGAATGGGTGAATGATGACATGTAGTGTGAAAGAGCTTTGAGTGGTCGGAAGACTAGAAAAGCGCGACACAAGTACAGTCCATTTACCGTCCATTACTTGGAAACCACTGGCATGAAAAAAACAAGATACTTTTCTGCTCAAAAGAGCAGCATAAAACATGCCATATTTACCCACTTGTGCTTCAGTATAAAGGATTAAAGAGGCAGATAATCAGAGTTTACAGGTGAGTTGGAAAACAAATGGCAGTTCAAGAACAACAAATTATGAGGTATGAGCCAGTACTCCAAACCAACAACCTGATACCAGCATAGGATAAATAAAGTCCATGCAACATGCATGTTTACTGTACACACTGAAGTATGAGCTTATAAGAAGAAGACGTGTCTAGTGTCTCAATCAGCATGGTAAAAAGCACTGTTATTTAAGAGCACGTACAAATATAGATAATTACTTAATTAATGAATTCCACTGCAGGAGATGTAAAGAGAGACTGGAGTTTGAGATGCAGGTTTAGTCAAATGCAAGCCCTCATTCTGATTGTTGTGCATAAACTGCTTTCAAATAAGAGGGTTGACTGTTGAAGATTCACTGGATTCCTCCTGCATCACAGGACTATAGGAATGTACAAACAAAAATCATGGATAGGATCTATTTGAAGTCAGCGATCAATAATCTCAATGTGTCGAGTTTGGACTGTTTAAAATACAACAAACCTGACCAGGAATCGGGCTCAGGTTTGAAGGTAAAAGTCTCAACTCTTAGTGTCAAAGGTCCTTGAGGGATTTCACAGCCTTGGCCAGGTTGCTGTAGAACTCAGCCATGCTGGAGGGGAAGAACGAGTCCACCACGGAGCGAGGGAGGTAGCCACCCAGGTCTGTCTGGAAGAAGCTGAACACCTGGGTCTTGTTGGGCTCCCTTGAAGATACACACAAGAGAAAATATGTTCTACAGTGGAGATGAACCTGAACTCTGGCTAGAACCTCCTCACAAAACACACTGTACGTGTTTTGTGTCAGTGTGCTCACCCTGAGATGGGGACACAGATGCACCCACAGGGATGGTTGAATCCTCTCACGTAGCCAGACTGGGGCGGACAGCCCGGGTGACTCACATTGGTGGCTGTTTGACGGGACACAAAACACACATGCACGTGTACGTGTCCACATTAGGCTGATCTTGTGAGAGCTGTGGCTCTTTTAACCATGTTCACTAAACAGAGTGCCTGCTGAATTTATTTTCCATCAAGCAAAAAATCTATGTTTTTCTTTTTTACGGTTACATTTTGAGGTTTTGGGCTATTTTGGCCTAAATACACATTTATGTTAGTATTTAAACATAATATTTCAGAAAAGTTGCAATACAAAAGACAATTGTCTTAATGCAAGTAATCAGCTGGGCAGGTTTCATGCTTATATCTAAGTTAAAAGGTTTATCTTATTCACCTGCAGTGTCCCCCCTTCAAGTAATGGGTTGCCTTTTGGGAAATATACATTTGCTTTATTGCTGAAAATGAGATGAGGAGAACGGTATCGATCTACCCATTTACAGTAAGAAGGATTCAACCAAAAGGCAAACTATTGGTTTAAACTGGAGGTGCTTCAGGTGGGCTGGTGGAAGCAGTTACACAAGTTCACCTGATGGAACCTAAAGACTGAAAGTCAGCAAACCTCTGGGCCTCAAACACACATGGTTGGGATTAGACGTATATTTTAGGTCCATATCAGACATATTTGGTACTCAGATCTTAATGGTCATGGTTATTACATTTCTACTAGTTCAGTCCGATGGGGGTAAGAAACACAAGTAGTCAGACAGTGAATCAGGTTATAAACAAGCCAACAGTTTATCCAGATCATCTGAAGTCCCGCCTACTTCCTGGTAGGAATGTGGTTTGAACTGTGATGAATGTTTACAGGGAACAATTTTACAATTTCTCTTTGAAATAAGTTTGGTTTACCTATTTCACTTATCAACTTATTTATAAATGTATCCATATATTTTATATTTATTCTAAATTAGCGTTCGCAATTATTGGCACAACAGCCAAATTTCACAAATGTACTTCCAACATGGTACATGGTTTTAAAATAGACAGCTCATCAGGGGTGGTGGTGATCATAACAGGAGATAATCATTACCAACCTTTTCGGAAGCAGTATATTGGGTGGACATTTGATAACACCTTGTTTACAGTTAATTTATATTATTGCATTGATCAATTTGCCATGTTATGTACATTGCCTGAGGATACATTACATGACTGTGCATAGCGAATTGTCGCCATGCTTTTACTCAAAAAAGCACATGAATATTAACTCACACTGTAGCAGAGCACTGAGGCCACCTCTGTTTTCCAGTTCTGAGATTACTCTGAGCAGCATGATGTGAATTAATTACAACATAATTAGTGTCTGATTAAATTAGTTGTTACAAATGGTTTTAAGATTCTTCCTCCACGACTTATTACCATGGTGGGGCAGCAGCACACGTGTACATGTGACCGGCACATAATCAGCATCTCTAAGCTCTACCAGTCAATAATCAACTTTCATACCGTAGGGCAAATTCTTTTTTATAATCAATTAAAATGGTGGTTGTGAACCTGAAATCTGTGACATTGATTAATTTAAGTACAAATTTAAGTCTGATTTGTTGGCAAACTAAAACTTGAACTAGGTTCCTAAACTGAGTGACTCTTGAGTTCCTATTATTGTGTGACATGTAATGCATTTATTTTGTTCATGCCTGTAGGCTCTCCATAACATAGTTAAATCTCATACAGCCTTGTATCCAAGTCACTTCGACAGGTAAAAACAGTCCAGCATCTACTGCAAGGCACAACGAATTTTAAGATGAACAAAAGAAACAAGCACAGGAAGTAGAGGAGGCAAAAACGAGTCGTTACGCACCATTTGATGAAATGGTGCCATCTTCGTATTGCTTAACTAAAATAACGTCTACAAAGTCTCGTGGAGCTATGATACCCATAGCTGCTGAGGGCGTGACTGTTCGGCAGATGGAGATGTCCTGTGAAGAGAGGGAGACAAGGGAATGTACTCAAAGACTGGATCGGACAAAGCAAAAGTAAAAATTAACAACACCTCTCATAACTCAGTTGAAGCTGCACCGGGCAAGATTTTCTGTCTTTTCTTTTGTTTAAGTATTCAATTCAATTCAGTTGATTTTGTATAGCCCAATATCACAAATTTGCCTCAGAGGGCTTTACAATCTGTACACATACGACATCCCTGACCTTTGACCTCACATCGAATCAGAAAAAACTCCCCAAAAATAACCTTTCACAGAGAAAAAAGGGAAGAAACCTTCAGGAGAGCAACAGAGGAGGATCCCTCTCCCCGGATGGACAGATGAATAGATGTCATGTGTACAGAATGAACAGCATTACAGAGTTACATAAACACATTACATGAATATGACAATGTATCTAAGTATGTGGATCTGTTTGGAGATGTAGCTATTGGGTTAAGGGCAAAGCTGATGAAGTCAATGTGACACCAAGGCCCACAACAAGACAACATACAGCAGTTCACAAACCGGAAATGCCACGCGAATAAAAGGCTGGGGAAAATATATGTTTCACTCAATATACAGCACTGCTGCTGCAGAAGAGTGTGACAAAGACTATGTAGGATAATAGACTCCATGCAGCACACCGATCCGTGATGATCCGATTAGAAGCGCAATGTTTGACGTGTGTAAAATCACCACATCGGGCAACACATCATCTGCTGTCGAGCACATTTAACACAGAATGAGTGTGAGGGAGGGCTCAGAAACATCTTGCAGAAATGGATGAAGGGCATGCAGGAGCCCATAATCCACCAGAGGGGGGCTATTTAAGAGGATAAGACTCTCTTGGAGTGCGTCCGGACGCTCTGCAAAGGCTCCACTCCTGTGGTATTGTTTGAGCCAGTGAGATAAACGCTGTTTTGACCGCCAGCCATTGGAAATAATGGGTTTCAGAGAGCAATGCTGCCGTTGTCGTGCTGTGTGAAAGGCATTTCACTGTAGCTGATGTCAGGGCTAGGAGGAGCGCTGTCCTGAGAAATATCTTCTTGAGGGAGATTTGGGCCATCGGTTCAAAAGGGAGACCCTCAAGAGACAGGGATGTCGTATGGGTACAGATTGTGAAGCCCTCTGAGGAATTAAAGAGCACCAGCAGTACATCTCACTGTGGTGCTCCAGAAGTCAGACAGTCATCTCACTCCCTTCAAAAAGCGCCACCATGGGATGCACAAAAAACAGATCTCACTCCGTAGCCTCCGTGGCAGGCAGATATGGCTGCAGCATACACATCAGTTGTAGATGGGGTTAGGGTTATCTACCAATGTTTGAAGATATGTTAACATAAGAGGCATGGGACATGACATGGGCTCTGAGCCTATCCTTACACCAGCGCTGAAAAGTGGACCGCCTACCAAAGTAGCATGCTGTAGTTGTAGGGGCTCGAGGGCCCTGAATGAATGCTAAATAGACTGTACTTTTTTAGTCTTGCAACCACTCAAAGCGCTTTTTACACTAAATCTTCATTCACCCATTCATACACTGAAGCATGCAAGGTTCCACCTGCTCATCGGGACTTAACATTCACACACAGCAGGCACAGCAATTTGGGGTTGAACACATCAACATAGACTAGTGGTCTTGAAGGACAACCCTGCTCTACCACTGAGCCACAGTTGCCCTCACATCCCATGTGATGAAGGTACTGGTGAGGCTGGTCTTGGCCCATCTCTGAACACATGTGAAATCATCACTGGACCCTCTGCATTTTGCATACGTTGGAGATGTTCTACCAGTCTGTTGGACCAGTGCTCTGAGATGTTGTAGATGTTCTACCAGTCTGTTGGACCAGAGCTCTGAGATGTTCTACCAGTCTGTTGGACCAGAGCTCTGAGATGTTCTACCAGTCTGTTGGACCAGAGCTCTGAGATGTTCTACCAGTGTGTTGGACCAGAGCTCTGATATGTTCTACCAGTCTGTTGGACCAGTGCTCTGAGATGTTGTAGATGTTCTACCAGTCTGTTGGACCAGAGCTCTGAGATGTTCTACCAGTCTGTTGGACCAGTGCTCTGAGATGTTTGAGATGTTCTACCAGTCTGTTGGACCAGAGCTCTGAGATGTTCTACCAGTCTGTTGGACCAGTGCTCTGAGATGTTTGAGATGTTCTACCAGTCGGTTGGACCAGTGCTCTGAGATGTTGTAGATGTTCTACCAGTCTGTTGGACCAGAGCTCTGAGATGTTCTACCAGTCTGTTGGACCAGTGCTCTGAGATGTTGGAGATGTTGTACCAGTCTGTTGGACCAGTGCTCTGTACTTCTCCGTAGTCTGCTGGGGGATCAGCATTGGAGCCGGAGACACCAACAGACTCACTAAAGTGGTGAAGAAGGCCGGCTCCATCATTGGCTGCAACCTGGGCAGTCTGGAAAAGGTGGAGAGAAGGCATTCACTCCTAGTGGCGGGTGGTCTTGTATGTTGATGGAGAACCACAGTCAACATTGTGCATTCTCTCCAGAGGCAACAGACCCGTCTTTGCATTCCCAAACCTGTCCCACAATATCTAAAAGGAATGTGAGACTCAGATTACACTCGTTGTGGGATGAACCTCTGTGAGAAGTTAAGTCTGCAGAGTGGTATACATCCCCGGGGTACAGTAGCGCTTATGATGGTAGAGTAGGTGTCTGTGTGACCCACCACAGCAGCCAGACTGAACACACATTGCACCTGATATATGCTGCCGCTGTCATGTTGCTTGTCCTCACCATGATATGAATTGAAGCAAAGGGGTTCTGTACTTTCAGAACTGTGGACAGCTCCTGACAGTTTACATAGAGCAGTGTTTTTCAACCTTTTATGCATCAAGGCACACTTAAGACACAGAAAAAATCTCACGGCACACCAACAACAGGAAATGATATGCAAATCAAACCCAAACATAGTTTCAGCATGAGCATAATATACTCTAAGAAATCAGGGAAACGCGTGTTCTATTTGTTGTGTTTTATTAAACTTAACATCATCCTAATGCCAAGATGGCACAGGCTTTATGCCCAGGTACAGATAATTTTATGCCTGTTTCATAGTGTTGTCACGCAAACAAACAAAATAGTTTGGATCCTTGTCTTGGAGCGCAGGGTGTTTAGTTTTAGTGGCGTTTAAGCTTGCTAGGGACCATGGCACTGTTAGCTAGCTTTTCCCCACACAACGCACAACGGACTCGGTGCGGCGGGAACCCCAGTGAAGGAAAATCCAAATGACAGATACTCATCACTGTACTGTCTTGAGCTCACCGTTTTAGCCTTCTTTTGACACCCACTTGTACTGGGCTCATCATCTGGATCAAGTGTGGGGGGATCTTGATCAGGACCTAGTTTTCTTTTCAAAAATGTCTCCATTAGACTTTTATGCGTGTACTGTACCTATCTCTTAATCTCACTTTTTTAAATTGTCGCCTCAGCAAATCTGCCTATTAATTACGCTGTGTACCCACAGGCAGAGGGGAGTATTGAGCCTTCATACCACTGTAGCGACACTGTGACGTGGCTGTCAATCACAGTGTGGCACCGTGCATGCTGGTCGAGGGGGCGTGCCTGTGATTGGAGGAGTAGAGGGGAGGCGGGATTAACCGGTCGGAAAAGGGGAGTTAAGTGTGGTTGACGGGACCGTTGTTGTTGACGTTCGAGTTGCTGAACTGAGAGGAGCACGCTATCTGTGTTAGTGGATGCCCAATAAAGTGAGGATTAAGAACGTCGTCCCGTCTCCGTGTCATCAGTGCAATAACGTCCGAAACATTACACCACCAACAACGCGACGACATACACACAAACACACAAGTTGGCTTTTTTTTTCCACGAATGAAGTGACAGTATGTCAAAAAATTTTATTTTTCACGGCACACCTGACAGCCTCTCACAGTGGTTGAAAAACACTGACATAGAGGGATGAAGGATTCCATATTTTCCTCACATCATGAGACAGGCATATCCCATCCCATCCAGAGAGGGAACCGTCTGTGTACACGGATGTGTGTGATGTCACTTTTCCGGTATGTCAGGTCGGACTGCATTTAGGGAGAAGGGATCGTCCACAGTCACCTTTGGTGCCAAACAGGGTTGAGGCACAGGGACCAAACCACTACATCTTTCTCATTTGGAGAAGTCCCAGGGGGTCAACCACAAGGTTTGTGGACATCACTAAGAGCGTCATCACCACTCTGTAGGGTACATTGTGGAGCAATAGAGAGTTTAGGGCATCCAGCTTGGCTAGACACAGCTTTGCTCTCATGGTGACCAAATTCATATCCACACAAATCATCATCCCATAAATCAATGACTGGGCGGGAAGCCAAAACCTCTTCTACCAGTGTATTGTGAGAAACAGCATGGTGTTAATCAGTGATGAAATGTTACTAAGTACATTTAAAGTGCAGTACTTTCCTACATTTTTTTAATGCTACTTTCTACTTAATTGCATTTCAGAAGGAAATATTTTTTACTTCACTACATTTATTTATATTGAGTAAATGAAAAACAATGCTTTGCTTCCGTTTCATGGATTGGAGTTCCATTCATACATTGTCATATTCATGTAATGTGTTTATGTAACTCTGTAACACTGTTCATTCTGTACACATGACATCTATTGCTTCTGTCCATCCGGGGA
Source organism: Cyclopterus lumpus (assembly GCF_009769545.1). Classification (NCBI taxonomy): domain Eukaryota; kingdom Metazoa; phylum Chordata; class Actinopteri; order Perciformes; family Cyclopteridae; genus Cyclopterus; species Cyclopterus lumpus. The sequence goes on along the minus strand of NC_046968.1, from coordinate 2,074,954 downwards.
GAGGGATCCTCCTCTGTTGCTCTCCTGAAGGTTTCTTCCCTTTTTTCCCTGTCAAAGGTTATTTTTGGGGAGTTTTTCCTGATCCGATGTGAGGTCAAAGGTCAGGGATGTTGTATGTTTACAGATTGTAAAGCCCTCTGAGGATAATTTGTGATATTGGGCTATACAAAATAAACTTAAATTGTATATTACACAAGGCAAGAGTATACAAATGAATAAAATTAGCCCTAATGCAGCCAGCCACAACATTAAAATGCATCTTACATTATGTATCAATAATAATAATAATAATAATATAATATTAAGATGATTTTATGATGTGATATTTTTTAAATCAAGATCAAAGTACTTCTTCCACCACTGGTATTCATCAATGACACTGGCTCAGTCACTTGCATCATCAGTGGCGTTTGAACCTCTCATTGGAATGCAACCATCTCTAAACCCAATAGCAGCAGCTCTTAGGGGGCAGAGCCCATACGATACAAGACATGTTCACATTAGACCACACTAATCCACTCAATAACAAGTTGGGCTATTAAACCATGACGTATAGAGTTGATTGACATTACCTCTCTAGATGTATGGGTACGGCACTGCCATTTAAAGCAACCAATATGGTATGACACCTAGTGCAGCTTTAAAAATAATTCAGACAATCTTTGATTAAAATCAAATGAAATGTCACTACTGTATAGAATGAAACCTGGGTTGAGAATGCCGATGACAAAACATCCTGTAATCAGAAGACAGAAATGAGTAACACACCTCTTTGATTTGTTCCAAAAGCTCAAATCTTTTGACATTGTTGTCCCACTTGACTCGGAGCCCGTTGGGTACTGGTTTCAGACACTCCCACACTTTCTCTGGGCAGCCACTGACAATCCCCTCCCCCTTATAACTGCAGAGGAAAAAAGATGAGGACTTGGTCAGGAGAGCAGCTCATCTGCTGAAAATTAGAATGATACATTATTGGACAGGCAAATGATTTAACCCTTGCACACAAATAAAAAAAAAGTCCACAATATTTTCCGATCATACCTTCCTTAAACATAACAAATTGATAGCTAATTAACTCTAAACAAACAATGACATTCTAATGATGTTTACTAATTAAAAAATATTCAGAAAGAATATTAGAAATGCTATATATTTTTATTTAATATTTGTGAAATATAAAATAATTGCTTTATAAATTGCATTGAGAAACAATTACACTCAATTTCATTAGTAGAGTATCTATTTGGTGTTTGTTGTTAAGGATTACAAAATGATGTGTGAACATTTAAGAAATCGTTTTTGAAACATCTATAAATATACAGATAGATAAACCACTTATGAACTATTGTCAAGGAATTAAGTATCTAAATAAAGGTCTATAGATGCTTTACAAAGTAGTTATTAACCATTTTACAAGGCATTTTAATTAGTTGCAACTTTATGGTAGCCATGCAAGTAATATTTATAAACGACTTCCAAACCATTCATTAACTATCACGGTTGGGGTGGTAGTGCAAAAGACTCAGGAGCAGGGGAATAGACAGGAGTCGAGGTGAGGCAAAGAACAAAAAAAACAAGGGCAAACCGATACTGGGAACTATAGCTCAAAAGTGATGCAGATACAAGGGTTATTACAAAGGCAATCTGGCAACTCACAAGGGGAAGCACGGGAGTATGTATACATATGAGGGGTAACAAGAGTGTAGGGAATGACTCATCACGAGACAAAGCAGGGGAGTGGAATGAACCATCAGGAGACACTAGGGAGACACACACATATGGGAGACAGGGGAGTGGAATGAACCATCAGGAGACACAAGGGAGACACACATGGGAGACAGGGGAGTGGAATGAACCATCAGGAGACACAAGGGAGACACACATGGGAGACAGGGGAGTGGAATGAACCATCAGGAGACACTAGGGAGACACACACATATGGGAGACAGGGGAGTGGAATGAACCATCAGGAGACACTAGGGAGACACACATGGGAGACAGGGGAGTGGAATGAACCATCAGGAGACACTAGGGAGACAGGGGAGTGGAATGAACCATCAGGAGACACTAGGGAGACAGGGGAGTGGAATGAACCATCAGGAGACACTAGGGAGACACACACATATGGGAGACAGGAGAGTGGAATGAACCATCAGGAGACACTAGGGAGACAAACGTGGGAGACAGGAGAGTGGAATGAACCATCAGGAGACACTAGGGAGACACACATGGGAGACAGGAGAGTAGAATGAACCATCAGGAGACACTAGGGAGACACACATGGGAGACAGGGGAGTGGAATGAACCATCAGGAGACACTAGGGAGACACACACATATGGGAGACAGGGGAGTAGAATGAACCATCAGGAGACACTAGGGAGACACACATGGGAGGCAGGAGAGTAGAATGAACCATCAGGAGACACTAGGGAGACACATCTGGGAGACAGGGGAGTGGAATGAACCATCAGGAGACACTAGGGAGACACACATGGGAGGCAGGAGAGTGGAATGAACCATCAGGAGTTGGATCGGTGCAGCCCTGGATCTCATGAGGGGTAAGAGTAACAAAAACTAATTGATAAAAATGTAAGTGAGTTGTGATATTAAAAACAGAGCTATGTTCATCATTCACAACCATAAATTGCGATTTAGCATTTTAGGGAAGTGGCCTCAAGCCTGGGAGTAACAAAAGAAATGTAAGGGAAGTGATGAAAATGTATATAAATAGAGTGACACGTTGTCAAAAGATTTGATGTACTTGATTTTGAACGGGACCCTGCAGGTGCGCTCGGGGACACGTCCGAGAGCGCACGGACGAGGCAATGCCTTAAAGCCAAACCACAATAAAAAACATTGATAAACGTGATCTGGACCGGGCTCAGGAGACTCACGGTGGAAACGGGAGTACGTTACAATTACATTTATTTATCCACAAAAACACTAAATTGGCACATAGTACAGTATCAGCTTTTTGAGCCACATTTTGCAGTGAAACATGGAGTTGTGCAAACTTCGCCGGATACCTCCAAGTCTCCTGTGGGTGACTATAAGATATGACAATAAACCTGCTAACGAATTTAAATAATGTTTTTATATTTATTCACACCACCGGTCCCGGGGTTGCATGAAAATAAACACCATTAAATTTCACCAAGGGGATGAATAAAGTATCTTCAATTGTATACAAATACATCTAAGCAACACATTCACTTGATAAACAAATGTAATTACGATCAGATCTACTCGTCAAAGGCATAGGTTTGCTTATGGATGGTAAGGCCCTGACCTGACCCTATAAATATTTGAGTAAACTCGTTCATATTATCTTTGGAGTGAACAGACATCCGACGAGAGAGACAGAGAAGGAGAGCAGCAGAATGCCGTGTGACTGGACACAGAAATGGGCTTCTGGTGAAAACATCATGGCGTAGCAGCCATGAGGGTAATTATTTCTTTAAAAGCCCACTGTCTGTCTGCATCTGACTGATGTGACAGCCATCAATCAATAAGAAAGCACTCTTTGGTGGCGAGATGAGAGGAGAGGGCAGAGCTTGGTTCATTCGGCTCTGACCGCCTGACCTTACAGTCGGGTTCACTGCAGTCCTTTTACACAATACTGGTATTTATCGTATTTGTTGATAGATGCACAGTAATAGAAGATATTATTGAAGAGACATCCAGCTCAGGTTAACTGGAGGCTCGTAGGTGTGAATGTGAGCGTGAACGCTCGTCTGTCTCTATATGAGCCCTGAGAGAAACTAGGCACCTGGTGAACTGTCTTCAGACAATGCCAGCTGGGATCGGCTCCAGCGACCCCGAATAGGAGAAGCGGTTCGGATAATGGAATGGATTAATTAAAATGTATCATTAAGGTGAATAATAACAATAATAATAATAATAATAAAAAAATTCCATTTGATTTATATAGCGCTTTTCAAAATACTCAACACTTTACAAACTATCATAAAAAAAGAGCTATACACTAAAAACATAGAACACACAGACATTGAAAGCAGTTCTGAAGAGGTGAGTTTTGATTGGAGACCCTAAACCCAGCTATGGAATATGTGTCCCATGCGCATTTAAAGAGTTTTAACAAATCGATTAGCTCTGTAAAAATGATTGTCTCTTTAAAGAGTCGCATAAAATTACCACTTTACATTTTGTGTTTAACCAGAGATGTGTTTATAAGTTTATGATAAAATTAATAATCAATAACATTCAAAAATAAAAAGCTTTGGTGAGCTGATGATGGAGCTAACAAGTGAGCCCTCTCCTTCCTTCTCATGTCTGTTGGGATGCAGTGCTCAAGAGCAGAGCCAAAGACAGAGCCAGAGCCCAGTTAGTCAGGGCTATTGTAAAATGATACAGAAGCATAACTTTAAAGAAAGAAAAGAAATTCACTTTTATTGATCCCCGTTGGTAAATTCTTCTCTGCATTTGACCCATCCTAGTAATTAAGGAGCAGTGGGCTGTGGGGAGCAACTGGGGGTTCAGTGTCTTGCTCAAGGACACCCACAAAATGGTCCCAATATGGAATAATAGAATTACGCTAACAAATCCAAAAAGGCATCTGGTTTATTATACATTAATAGGATAATGGTTTTGACATACTTTCATTGGAAAACATGTTTTTACTAAAAGAAAATATGATACCGTAATTAAGGCAATATTGCGAGAATTGATACTCATCAAAAGGAAAGCTGACTTATTTGGTGGTTATTAAAAAAACATTAGTCATAGATGGATGTAGCTTTTTAAGATTAAATAATGCAATAATAGATTATTAAGGACTATTCTCCCATCAGTTAGTTTCCTATCACACTTTTAGAGGAAATGTGAATGTTTGTACTTGTAATCACTTCCATTATGAATTGGTAAACATTTTCATCACTTCTTTTGTTACTCCCACCCTTGAGGACACTTTTTTTAAATGACAATGATGGAGGCAAGATGGGGAAAATGATGAAAAATGACTGTTCATCATTTCACAACAGTTTTAATCAAATCAACTTTAAATTATTAAAATAACTGGATAATGTATCACAACAATTTTTTTTTTCTTTTAATTCACATGCACTTTCATTCCCTCCATTTGGGTCAATGAATATATGTTTCTTTCACCCCTCCTAATTGAAAGTATTTTTTATCAACAAACTGTAATCAACAAAATGTGTTCAAACCACATTTTACAATCCAAGGTTCTTGAAAAGTGGTATTAAATGATCTGTCCATCAGGACTAACTAACATTCACACACTGATGGGAGGAGCTACCATGTAAGGTGCCACCTGTCCATCAGGACTAACTAACATTTATACACTGATGGGAGGAGCTACCATGTAAGGTACCACCTGTCCATCCTTTCTAACTAACATTCATCCACTGATGGGAGGAGCTACCATGTAAGGTGCCACCTGTCCATCAGGACTAACTAACATTCACACCCATTCATACACCACAGGAACAGTCTGCGGGGGCAAAGAGGGGTTCAATTCAATTTATTTTGTATAGCCCAAAAATCACAAATTATCCTCAGAGGGCTTTACAATCTGTACACATACGACATCCTGTCCCGGGACCTCACATCTGTACAGGAAAAACTCCCCCCAAAAAAACGTTATCAGGAGAAAAAGGGAAGAAATCTTAGGGATGCCACTAATATGTCACACATTGAGCCGGGGAGCAAACTGCTAATCCTTTGATTGAAAGCCAAACCTGCTGTAATACTGAGCCACCGACACCACACAGTCACAAAGTGTTCCATCTACAGATTTGATGCATTGTGTTCAACTATTGATGAAATCTAAACTAGATGAGAAAGAAAAAAGAAGTTGAGCTTTCTCACACATTCCCAGGGAACTCCGACGAGGGACGCCAAGACACAACCACGTCATTCTGCCAAAGAAAACAGTAGATTTACAGTGAGCAACATTTGCCTTAGTGTAATGAACAGCCCTGGTAAACACACAACATACTTCAAAAAGGTAAAATAGGTCATAGGTTGTGTCTCTTGAGGAGCATGTGTGACAGAGGTCACTATGAGTTGCTGCACCACCTGACAGACATCATTGAGCACCAGTGTGTTAAGCATTGCTGGCATTCGTTGGCTCTTAACTGTTATATGTCAATGTTGATTCGGTGCTACGTGCAGCTGACAGATGTGTTGGCAGGATATTTGGAATTCTGAATAATCTAAAGTGGTAAAATGTCTGATGTAAGATGGTCATAACAGAGGGCTCTATAGTAGGGTTGGTCAAGGTCAATCATTTTGAGAGCAAACACATAACTATACATGGAAAAAGCAAAATGTGCACCCCGAAATAAATACAATATTGTTGGTGTAGTGATGTTTAAATACTGTTGTCAGTCAGAGAACCAGACCACCATGATGTCTGTGAGCTGATAACAATAGGTTTGTTCGAGATGAGCCAATGCTGCCAGAATCGATGGCTGGCGATCGGTGCCAATGCATGCTGGTTAGATTGGAGTCTGACTTGATCCAGACTTGCTAAGATAATAATAATAATAATAATAATAATAATAATAATAATAATAATAATAATCATCTCACGAGAGGGAGGCGGACGCAGATTTTAGAGCTAGGCGCCACAGTAGCTCTCCACCCGTGGCCCAGTGCATGATGGGAAACACCTGCCTGTCACCAAATCAGAGAGCTGATTGGCTCTTAGATTTGACAACAAACACCACATGTTGTAGAAAATCCCTATTGTCAGTGTAATTGGAATACTTAACATTCAATTATTGACTATTAGTCTCTTGTTTAATCTAAAAACATATATTGTGTGGTTGATAATAATAAAGCTTATTTATATAATGCATATCAAAACGAGTAGTAATGTATTTCACAGGCAGACATAAAAAGAACAACGGATAGCAAACAATGCAGTTACACGCACATTTCTACATTAATATACATTTACAAACTCGTATGAATAAATCCGAACGAGGTCTGTAAACTACAAGTAGCCTACAGATACTTTTTTCTGCGACTTCCTGTGTATTCTTTAAAGGCAGCTGAAAACTGTCCGACTTGACGACAGTTTCGTGTCAGCGCCCCCTGCTGCTCGCGCCTGCTCTGGTCTACTTCAGGCCAGGCGCAGTTCATCTCGGACGAGCCTATTGTGTGGTCGGGATGGTGGCGGTCCGAACAGCTGGCACGTGAACGTGTCGTCATCTCCGGCAGAGAGCGTCTGTTAAACTGATATACAAACATCTAGCATTTCATATTGTAGCTTGGAAAAAGGAGGACGAGTGTGTCATGCGCAGACCAGCAGCAGCCGTGGGAGACATGCACTGGTAGATGTGTAGTAACCAACACGGTCCCCCTCGTGTTACCTCTCTGCTACCTCGAATAAGGCATCTATTTATTTACAAAGTCTTTGGAACTGAAACGACAAAGAGTTGTGTAACTGAACTAAAGTGGGTGATTTGTCAGTGAGGCTCAAACCAACAACAGAAAGAAGAGCGTTAGCGCCCACTTGCTTCTTGAACCCGTCAGGTGACGTAAGCCATGCTGCCGGTAACGCTGACGATGAAGCTCGAGAACACTACCGGAGAGCAGCACGGGGACATGTCGGACAATAGGAACAGCATACAGTTACCGATTTCTTGCAGACTTTCCAGCCGGACTCGTCCCTCTTGTAGCCCAGTAGGCAGTCCCCCACTTCCTTCGCCTTGTGCTCATAGTCCATAACGTCTGGTTGAAATGAACCTCCCCTCGCTAGCCGAGCGTTAATTCACCTGGTAGACTGACGCGAGCTGACGGTACACGGGCTCAATGGCTAACACACGATATCCTGTTATGTCTCACTTCAGCAGACATTCACAGAGACACACGCGGTGGGCTGCCAAATACAGCAGCGACTATTAAATGACCGTGAGCGAGTAGATGCTGCAGAGCTAGCGTTAGCCAAATGAATGAAACGTGCTATGCAATGCCCGCATCGTTCACTAACGAGCAGCGAGCGCGCGCGTCGGTAACGGTTCACTCTCAACCCTCCGTGGCCGCTCGACCGTCCGCACCTGTCTCGGTCACAACGTTTAAATTCTTAACGATTTGAATTAATTTCCTGAAATAAAAGAATTGTTAGCGGTGGTGTCAATTCAGTCAGAGAAAAATTACGTCCGGTCTAGCTTTCAAAAGAAAACCCCTTCTAACATATTTAAGCGTTTATGAAAATGTATCATGTGCTATTAAAAATCGTTCACTACATTTTCAATGTATTCATTGATTTAATCACGAATCTTGACATTGTTTTTTACACAGCAATACATTTACGGAAGCGATAAGTACCACTTAACTTATTTTGAAGGCAAAAGCACCTTGCAATCTGATGGCATCACGCCCCTGCAGCTGGACTCCTCACATGTTACCTACCGCAAAGCAAGCTGGGAATTGTAGTGTTCACGTCATTCCATCCGAAATGCTGCTCATTCAACGTGCAGGACGGATCAATGAAATTATGATTATCAGATGGGAAGCAAGTGTAATTATGTAAACTGTTTTTCTAGCTGATAGCTTCAGTGTTGTGTGGTTTGATTGTTATAGACAATGAAACAATATCACATTTAATTATGTGATGTACATGTAGCTGTTTCAAAATGGTACAAGACCACAAACACATCAAAGAAAGAAAGAAAAATCACATTTATGATAATATTCTCACTGTACTTTCAAAGCATTGTAGACTTTTACCCCCTATTAACAGAATACATAATTTTAGCAAATATGTCATACATTGGAGCAGACAAGGTCATTTGACTCAATGACATTTAGATCAAAGTTGGTTTTGGACTTCTTTTTGGCCAGCTTCCCTTGCCCGGCATCAGCCTTGAGATGGTGCTCCTTGTTGTGGATGACCTGAATGTACTGGTCAGTGCTGCTGTTCTGCTGGTCACTGCTGGAGGCCAGGGAGGCTGAGTCTGACTCGGTCAGAGGGGTCTCCAGTTTTGGTCTCATCTTGGGTTTCACAAAAGACTCCATGTGCCTGGTCCTGGCTGGGGACTGACAGTGTCTATCTGGGGAATGGATGTGCCGCCTGGTTCGCACAAGGAGCGAGTCTGCTGCTCTCACATTGGCCTGAACCCGGGAATTTAACTCTAAATCTCCCCAGTCCATTTCTCCTTCATCATTCTCCTCTTCATCCTCTCCTTGCCCTCCATATCTTACTCGAGCTCGAGTGTGAGCGCCTTTAACAACAGAAACGTGCCTCTCTACATGGTCCCCGATGTAGAAGTGTGCCGGCTGGTGAAGGTCAGAGAGGGACCGGGGTCGATGAGCCTTCCCCGACACCATCCTTCTTCTGCCTTTTCCATCTTCCTCGTCCTCTTCCTCTTCACTCAGATGCTGATGCGAAAGGTGGGCCCTGTGAGGATGTGGTTGGTGTTGAGTGGCGCGGGGTGTGTAGCGTTTAATGTTGCGTGGGTACAGCTCAAGGATCTCTGCAGGCTCCTCCATGAGGTAATGACGTGGGATCCGTGTGGACGAGCGCAGCAGCTTCTTCCTGGGCTCGTGCTCATTGACAATCACATAGCGGGTGGTGTGACCGCGCCGTCCTCCATAACTCTGTGCAGTGATGATCCCGGCAGCCTCGACTGGATGTATGGAGCGTATGGCCTTCCTGTACAGGGGGTCAGAGTGGATGTTGTCAGAATAGCGAGCTGGGGGATTGTATGCCATGTGGTGGTAGGACTTGGATCTGCAGGTACCACTAGGGCCAAAAACAAAGGGTGGGGCCTGTTACAAGAGTGGACAACACATAAGATTGAGCTTAGATGAATATCATGTAATATTATTGTTGGTGTGTTATCATTGCTTCATGTTTGAAATGTTTGAAATGAATTGCCACAAATTTGATTACATTTAAGAGGACATGTTGTTCACTGTATGGCTAATTAAACAAGGTTCAACACTGTAAAGCATGCTTGAATAAAGATTTGTATATTGGTCAGCAGTGATGCTACATGCCATTTGTTCAAAATGTTCTTAAACATGCAAAAACACTGGCATGGTCCTTGTAAAGGCAATATTCAGCAGGTTTAATTTGGACAATAATTTAAACATTCCCATAACTTACAAGAATTCGTGGCTTCCCAAAGAATATTATTCTTCAGAATGAAAAAATTAACTGAAAACCTGGGTTAGCTACTGTAAGAAAACTATGCTTAATAGTGTTCCTAGTGATAACTATTGTGTATTATAATGTGATGTTGAAGGGTCAAGTGAAATAAAATACACTGAAGGTATTATGCGATGATATTAAATGAATAACACTGAATGTATTATGCGATTGTGGAAGATCTCAGACTGAAAGGAACAAAGACTTTTGGCTAGGAAATGTTTTAGGCACAAAGTGGTGTAGATGTTGGAGAAAGAGGGTTTGCTGGACCTGAAGGCTGAGGAATGTTGTTGATCGTAAACTAAGATCACCCTCCTCTCTTCCTCCTTCTGTTTCATGGATTGTGGAAATCTGGATCATGGTCCATGCCTACTGGTAATTTTTCATAATATCTGTCCTATTCATGTAATGTGTTTATGTAACTCTGTTCATCTGTACACATGACATCTATTGCTTCTGTCCATCCGGGGAGAGGGATCCTCCTCTGTTGCTCTCCTGAAGGGTTCTTAACTTTTTTTCCCTGAAAGGTTTATTTCTGTTTTTAGCTGATCCGATGTGAGGTCAAAGGTCAGGGATGTCGTATGTATACAGATTGTAAAGCCCTCTGAGGCAAATTTGTGATATCGGGCTGTACAAAATAAACTGAATTGAATTGAATTGAATGAAGAACAGAACAAAGTCTTGTCCAATCACAGGGCTGGAAAAGGTGCTGACCAGATGAAGGAGGGGGGGGGGGGGGCTGACTTTAAGCTTACAAGCCTGAGACATTCTGGAAATCAGTAGATCTTGTGCCAACTGGCGGGCAGGTAAACGATCTTTGTCGGTCTGCCTGGGGGCGGGCTCTGGATCTCTGTTCCATGGGATATATTTCATGCATTTCATAGTGTGATTCAATTTGTAATTGTGTTTGCTGTACTTTTTATACAAATAATTTTATTGTAACTGGAACCATCGATACGGCTCAATTTTGTTGACAGACCTCATGGCAGAAGGAGCTCTCCTGAGGAAGGCCGGACATGACACTACTAAGGTAACTAAAAACTGAACAATGAATCGTTGGACGAGTAATGCCAATACCAAAATGCTAAATAACATAAAAACTATTCATACCAGCAGCGATAAGACACTGTATCAATAAAAGGTTTGAGTACATTTGGGCAAGCAGAGGACCACCACTTGGGATCCTATTGACCCTGACCCTTAAGCTAATGTATTGAGTTTCTTTTTAGCAAAATGCTGAGTGAATTTGAGTTCCCTCTGGTAAAAAGCAATCTCCAAACCCATCAGTTATTGGTGTGACAACAATAAGCCTGCGGCAGAGAATCTATATTTCTGGGGTTTTGGTGTAGCCGATGGGTTCACAGATTACATTTCTGCCAAAGCCTCTTTTTCTCTCCACATAGACTATTAATCGGCTTTCAACCAAAGCCTGTTCAAAGTGTGAAAACTAAAACTAAAACTAAACCGACTACAATCAGAGACTAGAATGCTTCCGTTGCCAATTCTCTTCCCGTTGCCTAGAGATTATACATGTGAATGTCGTCTTGTTACGGAATGAGTCACCTTTTCTGCATTCTGTATGAAAAAAACTCATGACAAAAACAACAGTTCTAAAATATACATTTTAACAGGCTAATTATTTGCAGGAAAAAAACAAGGCTAAGCCCCACTAAGGGTTCAACAGACAGCATTCAAACCAGTTCAAAGGAAACGTACTAATCGGGAAACAAAGTTTGTTTTAACCAAACCAAACAGGTTAGGTTGTAAAAGTATCATAAAACTACAATGTAGTTTAAGACATCCCCATTGGCCATATGTTCACTATTTATCAATTCTACAATTAAATCAATCAAATTGTATCTATCCATCATATATGCGGTTGCCTGTTGTTTTAAGACAATCTGATTGGACAAACCAATATATCAATATATGTGTCAGACCTGTTAGGTATGTGCTCCGGCCTGTGTTTGGGCAGTATGGTCACTGTTGGACTTCTGACTGATCCAGCCACCCTTCCTCTGTTCAGGTGCGCCCTAGATGCTGATTGGGTGATGGTGCGGATGCTGTTTCCATGACGAACAGGAGAACTAAAGTTTGTAACGCTGCCGTTCCGTTGGGGAGATGGAGTGTTAAGGGAGGCCTCCTGGCTCGTGATGTCGCTCTCCTGCTGATCTGGCTTTTTGTCAGCTGCAGCTTCTGGAGCATTCAATCTCGCTAAGATGGAGTAAACGTTACAGGGTGTGGGTCACGACACTATAAGAAATAATGGAACACACACAGGGCAAGTGAAACAAACTTCAGAGATACCTGCAGCCATCTGGAAGACTTTCTTCTTGTCCTCGGTCCGCTCCTGAAGAGATTAAAGGAAAATTCCACCTTAAATATTTTAATTTTAGCATAAAAATGACTTAAAGCTATTACGAGCTACTTAAACATTTTGTGTTGAATTTGGCGGTCCCTTTAAACAAAAGCAGTAGTGTTGACGAGCACCAAACTTCTCTTTGCGCCTTTTTAGTCTTCAGACTAGTATTCATTCGCCCATTCATATCCCTTCATACATTGATGGCAGGGGCTTCCATGGATGAGGCCACTCCCATCACTAAGCTTTCACACGGCCTTCGGGAGCCATTTTGGGTTAAGTGTCTTGCCCAAGGACTCATTGACATGGACTGGAAGTGCTAGGGAACGAGCCGATCTTCTGATTGAAAGACGACACACTCTAACTCTGAGCCACAACCACTGCAATGCCTATCCCAGTCTACTCCACTCAGTGGTTCTAGTTGTCCTGTGCCTCCAGCAGAGTGGTGTTGGGGTTGGCTCCCAGGAGGGACCAGTGGAGCAACGAGGTGAAGCTCTACTCCTGGCTGGAGGAGGAGCTGCTGTTGCCTGCAGCATTGGCGGATTTGTGTCATTTGGCAGCGGGCTGGTCTCTCCTAAATGTTTTGCTGGAGTCTGAACTGAAAGAATTTTTTGGTGAATCGGCATGATTTCGTCCAATTTCTTGTCCTAAAATATTGTTATTCTATTGTCATCAAAAATCCAGTATTGTTCTGCCTTTTGTACCCCTCCAAGTACTCAAGGCCGAACAAATTATCACCGGTCAATGTAACTGGTCATCTTCCTGTCTTATTCTTTATCAGATGGGGGAACCAAATCTGGTAAATGCAAGCTATGATTGAGAGGGATGTAGATATTATTATATTGTGTCTAACAAAGTATACATGTTGAAAATAAATACAGCATGGTAGCCCATGCTATCACTGTATGAATGGAGACTAGAAAAGGGCTATACAAGTACAGTCCATATACCGTTTACACACACTGTGATTTGTCAGGAACTCACAGTCTGGAGCTGCATCCTCAGCTGGTTGTTGGTGAATTTGAGTGATCTGGCAATGGCCTGGAGATAATATATTAGCATGCTGCAACACACAGGGACAAAAGTCAAGATGACATGTTGATATTATAGTTGTGTGTGTGTGTCTGCGTGTGTGTGTGTGTGTGTGTGTGTGTGTGTGTGCGTGTGTGTGTGTGTGTGTGTGCGTTAGTCTTACAACAGCAGCAGCAGTGCTGGCAGCACTACGACAGGGCTAGTGACGTAACTCATCACTTTACTGAACCACAGGGGGAAATCACTGGCCACTGTCTCAGAGATGATGTCATATATCTTTTCTTGACCACTGAAACACACATGTAAGTACTTTTATGGAGTTAACATTTAGAAACAATAGCTCGGTATTAGTAGCAGCTCCTCCTTCAAATGTGGTGACCTCCTCATATTGCACAAACACAGCAGACTCTAGCAAGTACTTTAGCTCCTTTTCCCCCTTGGCATCCCTGTCATCTGATGCGCCCCTACCACCAACTTGTGGGCATAACCTTGACTGCGGCGACGCAAACAGGGAACCTGCATTCACATCAGCTATATGGGAACTTTGTGGGTTAACATTGTGTGGATCTGACATTGCTCCACAAAACATTGATTTGTAAACTATCTGACTATATATATATATATATATATATATATATATATATATATATATATATAAACTGACTTTATAGATCATATGTCAGAGACTCAGTTAAAATGTGTAATGTTTCAATGTGTAATTAAGCTACTCTTAGATAGTGGAATGTATATATTGTATATATTTACATATTGTAAATAAAATAAAGAAATACACATATATATATATATATATATATATATATATATATATATATATATATATATATATATATATATGTTTATTTTCAAGGATAGGAGGAGACAAACACAAGGGGAATATAAATCACAGCAGTTCAACAACACACATCTTTTGGCACTATGAACTATGTTTTTACCTGAATGGTCCACAGTGCTGTGAAGGTCTGTATCTCACAATGGCAAAGACGGTGGGCAGCATACACAGAAACAGCATGAAAAGCAGCATAGCCAAGTAGAAATTGTTTGATCTGAACAAAATAAGCAAAGTAAACACAACATTGGTGTATGAACATGTTCACATTACTATTGTTTTCAGGCCTCTTCTCTACTGTTGCTTTTACAGCAATCTGTCGAACAATTCAGCAAAAAGACTTTTCTTGTGTTTACATCAAATAGTCAAATTAAAATGTTTTTTCAAAATTACAGCAAAGCTTTAAAAGTGCGGAACATTTTTTCTTCTTGGAACAGACATACATTAACAGATTTTAAAGCCAAAGCATCTGTGCTCACTAGAACTGTGCAGCTTTTCATTCTTGTACAGACCATCCACACATTGCCAGACAGTAGAAATGCCTCCACTTCCTTTAACAGCCAGTGAGTGTGAATCCATGAAAAGAACACAAGCTTTTAACGTGTTATAGCGACTATCCTGACCAGCATTCCACCTGCCACAATAACCTATACTATCATCTGTGGTCCATTTGATGTAGGAGGCTACACATTTAATCAGATATAAATACACAGGCATAATGGCTCCTGGTGGTGGCACACTATGTGTTCAAATGACCACTTAAACAATACCAATGGAAAGTCAATTAGGATCCTTTGGTGAGGTGGTCCAAATCAAAGTCTATGAGACAATGGGGTCCGAGTGGACATAGGGGTCAAACACAGGACAGAGACCTGTATGTATGTCCCAGTGACCTGTATGTATGTCCCAGTGTAACCAGACTTTACTTACTCTAAATGAGTTAAAGTTATCTAACAAGCATACTAATTTTAACTCAATCCATGATGTTGTCTTTACTTAACCCAACGCTAAATTGTTTCAGTGGTGGCGATATGTAATTTGAACATAATGCACTATTAAGACGTCGCAGTCATTTGACAAATTCCTGTGAGATCACGACTTTTGAACTGGACGGAGCCAAATTAGCTGTTTCCCAATGCTTCCAATCTTCATGCTAAGCTTGACTAATTACGTCCTCGCTCCAGCTCTTTGTTTAACTCACAAAAGTTTTCGCAAAATTGCTGTTCATGTTAAACATTTTCTGAATTAAGCTTCAAGAAACACTTACAAAACTATCCCTGTGAATAAAAACCTGTTGCTGTATGTTTTGACGTGCATGGCGACACAATTCATTGTTTACACAGTAATATACTGCCATGACAGGTGTTGTTTCTACAGTATTCAGCTTTGATAATACATTAGCACCTGTGGAGAACAACTGACAAACACGTCTTCCATTGTAGTTCCTGCATTTCTTGTTTGAGGCGCACGCTTAGTACAACACCTTATTTACTAACTGTTTAAATGTGTGTGTGTGTGTGTGTTTTTGTTTGTGTGTGTGTGTGTGTGTGTTTTTGTTTGTTGGTGTGTATGTGGGTTTTTGTTTGTGTGTGTGTGTGTGTGTGTGTTTTTATTTGTTGGTGTGTGTGTGTGTTTTTGTTTGTTGGTGTGTAGGTGGGTTTTTGTTTGTGTGTGTGTTTTTGTTTGTGTGTGTGTGTGCGTGTTTTTTATTTGTTGGTGTGTGTTTGTGTTTTTGTTTGTTGGTGTGTATGTGGGTTTTTGTTTGTGTGTGTGTGTGTGTGTGTGTTTTTGTTTGTGTGTGTGTGTGTTTTTATTTGTTGGTGTGTGTGTGTGTTTTTGTTTGTTGGTGTGTATGTGGGTTTTTGTTTGTGTGTGTGTGTGTTTTTGTTTGTGTGTGTGTGTTTTTATTTGTTGGTGTGTGTGTGTGTTTTTGTTTGTTGGTGTGTATGTGGGTTTTTGTTTGTGTGTGTGTGTGTTTTTGTTTGTTGGTGTGTATGTGTGTTTTTGTTTGTTGGTGTGTATGTGGGTTTTTGTTTGTGTGTGTGTGTGTTTTTGTTTGTTGGTGTGTATGTGGGTTTTTGTTTGTGTGTGTGTGTGTGTTTTTGTTTGTGTGTGTGTGTGTGTGTTTTTATTTGTTGGTGTGTGTGTGTGTTTTTGTTTGTTGGTGTGTACGTGGGTTTTTGTTTGTGTGTGTGTGTGTGTGTTTTTGTTTGTGTGTGTGTTTTTATTTGTTGGTGTGTGTGTGTGTTTTTGTTTGTTGGTGTGTATGTGGGTTTTTGTTTGTGTGTGTGTGTGTGTGTGTGTTTTTATTTGTTGGTGTGTATGTGGATTTTTATTTGTTGGTGTGTATGTGGATTTTTGTTTGTTGGTGTGTATGTGTGGCTGCTCGGATTTTCCAAAACATCTGGGGGTGACTGATAAGGACTGAAGGAGGCCATGACAGCCTTGTTACATACATCCAGAGTGCCTTAGGCCTGTGTGTGTGAGTGTGTGCGTGTGTCTTTGTGTGTGAGTACTGTAGGAGTACACAATGATTTGTCACCACCCCTGCTGAGCTGGAAAATGAAACCATCCATCCATCCATTTTCACCCGCTTATCCAGGGTCGGGTCGCGGTGGCAGCAGGTTCAGCAGGCCGACCCAGGCTTCCCTCTCACCCGCAGCACTTTCCAGCTCATTCTGGGGGATCCCGAGGCGTTCCAAGGCCAGCCGGGAGATATAATCCCTCCAGCGTGTCCTCGGTCTTCCCCGGGGCCTCCTACCAGTTGGACGTGCCCGGAAAACCTCTAATGGGAGGCGTCCAGGAGGCATCCTGACTAGAAGCCCGAACCACCTCAGCTGACTCCTTTCGACACGAAGGAGCAGCGACTCGACTCCAAGCTCCCCCCTGATGTCCGAGCTCCTTACCCTATCTCTAAGGCTGAGCCCGGCCACCCTACGGAGGAAGCTCATTTCGGCCGCTTGTATCCGAGATCTCGTTCTTTCGGTCACGACCCAGAGTTTGTGACCATAGGTGAGGGTTGGAACGTAGACCGACCAGTAAATGGAGAGCTTTGCCTTCCGGCTCAGCTCCCTCTTCACTAAGACGGACCGGTACAGCGCCTGTTTTACTGCTGCAGCCGCACCGATCCGCCTATCGATCTCCCGCTCCAGCTTACCCTCACTCGTGAACAAGACCCCGAGATACTTGAACTCCTTCGCTTGGGGTAGGCAGTTTGCCCCCACCTGGAGGGAGCAATCCGCCGGTTTCCGGCAGAGCACCATGGCCTCAGATTTGGAGGTGCTAACTCTCATCCCTGCCGCTTTGCACTCGGCTGCAAAACGCCCCAGTGAATGCTGGAGGTCACGGTCCGAGGAGGCAAACAGGACCACATCATCCGCAAACAGCAGAGAGGCGATCCCGAGACTCCCGAACCGGATCCTCTCCGCCCCCTGGCTGCGCCTAGATATCCTGTCCATGAAGGTCACGAACAGGACCGGTGATAAAGGGCAGCCCTGGCGGAGGCCAACACCCACCGGGAACGTGTCTGACTTACTACCGAGGAGACGAACACAGCTCCTACTGCAGGCGTACAGAGACCGGATGGCCCGTGCCAACGGGTCCGGCACCCCATACTCCCGCAGCACCCCCCACAAAACCCCCCAGGGACCCGGTCGAAAGCCTTCTCCAGGTCTACAAAGCACATGTAAACTGGTTGGGCAAACTCCCAGGACCCCTCCAGTAATCTTGCGAGGGTAAAGAGCTGGTCCACTGTTCCACGACCGGGACGGAATCCGCACTGTTCGTCTTGAATCTGAGGTTCGACAAGCGGTCGGAGCCTCCTCTCCAGCACCCTGGCATAAGCTTTTCCTGGGAGGCTGAGCAGTGTGATACCACGATAGTTCGAGCACACTCTCCGGTCCCCCTTCTTGAAGATGGGAACCACCACCCCGGTCTGCCAGTCCATGGGCACTGTTCCCGACCCCCATGCAACACTGAAAAGGCGTGTCAACCAAGACAGCCCAACAATGTCCAGCGCTTTCAGCATCTCAGGGCGGATCGCATCCACCCCTGGCGCCTTGCCACCAAGGAGCTTTTTGACTACCTTAGCGACCTCTGCCAGGGATATGGGTGAATCCACCCCAAAGTCTTCCGGCGCTGCCCCCTCTCCGTGGGACATGTTGGCCGGGTTTAGGAGTTCCTCAAAGTGCTCTTTCCACCGCCCGACGATGTCCCCAGTCCGGGTCAGCAGTTCCCCCCCCTGCTGAGAACAGCCTGGGGTAGACCCTGCTTTCCCTTCCTGAGCCGTCGGATGGTTTGCCAGAACTTCCTTGAGGCCAACCGAAAGTCCTTCTCCATGGCCTCCCCGAACTCCTCCCATGCCCGAGTTTTAGCCTCCGCGACCATCGTCGCTGCAGCCCTTCTGGCCCGCCGGTACCCGTCAGCTGCTTCAGGAGACCCCTGGGCCAGCCAGGCCCGAAAGGCCTCCTTCTTCAGTTTGACGGCTTCCCTCACCCCCGGTGTCCACCACCGGGTTCTCGGGTTGCCGCCACGACAGGCACCAATGACCTTCCGGCCACAGCCCAGAGCAGCCGCGTCCACAATAGAGGCTTTGAACAAGGTCCACTCGGATTCCATGTCCCCAGCCTCCCTCGGGATTTGTGAGAAGTTCTTCCGGAGGTGGGAGTTGAAGACCTCCCGCACAGGATCCTCTGCCAGACGTTCCCAGTTCACCCTCACTACACGTTTGGGCTTGCCAGGTCTTTCTAGCCGAGTCCCCCGCCATCTGATCCAACTCACCACCAGGTGGTGATCAGTTGACAGCTCTGCTCCTCTCTTCACCCGAGTGTCCAAGACATACGGCCGCAGATCAGATGATACGATTACAAAGTCGATCATTGATCTCCGGCCTAAGGTGTTCTGGTACCAGGTACACTTATGAGCCACCTTATGTTCGAACATGGTGTTTGTTATGGACAAACTGTGGCTAGCACAGAAGTCCAACAACAAAACACCATTCGGGTTCAGATCGGGCAAGCCGTTCCTCCCAATCACGCCCCGCCAGGTTTCTCTGTCATTGCCCACGTGAGCGTTGAAGTCTCCCAGGAGAACTATGGAGTCGGCAGGTGGCGCCCTTTCCAGGACCCCTCCCACCGACTCCAAGAAGGCCGGATACTCCGAAATGCTGTTCGGTACATAAGCACAAACAACAGTCAGAGCCTTACTCCCCGCAACCCGTAGGCGCAGGGAGGCGACCCTCTCGTTCCCCGGGGAAAACTCCAACACAGCGGCGCTCAGCCGGGGGCTCGTGAGTATCCCCACTCCCGCCCGTCGCCTCTCACCCTGGGCAACTCCAGAAAAGGACAAAGTCCAACCCTTCTCCAGGAGCTTGGTTCCAGAGCCCATGCTGTGCGTGGAGGTGAGCCCAACTATATCTAGCTGGTACCGCTCCACCTCCTGCACCAGCTCCGGCGGAAAATGAAACCATTAGTGATAATTAATAATGAGAAAAGTGTGCTGATCAATGTGTGAAATTCCTCAGAGGGTCCCGTCTCCCAACTCCGCCTTGTAGCAGTATATGCATAGTACACTCGCCTCTCTCTCTCTGACACACATGCACACACTCACACAATTAGAGCAGGGTTATCCTTCAGAGGATCAGCTCCACTAGCCCATGTGGATGTGTCCTTGGGCAAGACACTTAACCCCAAAACTGCTCCCGCAGGCTGTTCCCGCAGTGTGTGAATGGGTATCAATAAGCAGATAGTCCTGATGGCACCTTGCATGGCAGCTCCTCTCATCAGTATAAGAATGGGTGTGACTGATGACATGTAGTGTTAAAGAGCTTTGAGTGTTGCTGTTCTTAAACCATTTGGAGTACATGGTTTTGGTCTCTTTTGAAAGGTAACACTGAAGTTTTTCAGAATCACTGCAAGTGCTACTGACATTGAGTAATATAAGTTTGGACACACTGAAGTAGAAGGTTTTTATTTCCACCTGAATATTTCTTTGCAAACAGATAAACATAGCTGAAACTTATGAGCCTGGGAAACACAATGGGACCACAGCATGAAGCCTTAGACCAAGTGCAAATGTGATAACAATACCACAAAAAAATAATATTTCACACGTGTTTTTCTATAAGAGTATGTGGAGCCGTTTTCCAAAAAAGGCAATTTGGAGACGCCAAGGGACCCTTGGTAACCATGGTCACATACCTAGGCTAAAAGGGCTTCGAGCCTTAAACACTTTGCTCTAGTGGAAGGTGACACTGAGAGGTACAATCCAGATTCACTATCAGTATTGCTGACACAGAGTAACTGAAGCATAAACTATTTATTGTATTGACACACGGGAGCATACGGGAGTTGACCGCAGACGTTCGTGTTTACGCAACCACTTTCTTGTTGTGGCTTTAAATCTTCCCCCTGAAGCAGCATATTGTCATTTCATTGGCTGTATGAAGCGCCGGTCATCAGAACAATCGGTTGCAATTGGCTCGGTCTGTACGCGAAAGAAGAGGGGCAGGCACTTTCCTTCAACGCGGACTCTCGTTGGCTATTGTAAGCTGGACGGGCCAGTTCCTATTGGGTAATTTGAAATGATGTGTAGTGGGGAACGCTCCCCAGAGAAGGAAGTGTAGGGTTTTGAACGCGGCCCTCAGGCTGGCTCCTCCCCTAATCAGCACCAGTATATAAAAGGCACCTGTTGTCATGGCCTCACTCCCTTTTTAATCTCTGTTTATCATTTGTTGGTTCACCTGCATTTTGCCAGTTTTGATGTTTTTGCCTCCATTTTGCATGGTTTGGCCGTTGTAAAATTACTCTTCATGTTTTGGCTTTTAGTTGTTTGTTTTGATTGTTTTCGTTGATTCCTTTTTATTTTCTCTGGACAAATATTGGTAAAGAACCTGTGTGTTCTAAAACTATATTTTAGAGTCGTCAAACTTATATTTCCTAGGGTGTAAGTCCCCAAGGGATGTTGTTTGCTTTTAATTTCACGTTTAAATGCCAATTTGGGGTATAGTGTCTTGCCCAAGGAGTCATCGACATGGACTAGAGGAGCCAGGGTTCAAACTTGCCAAGCCAATTGGAAGACGAGCCACTCTATCTGTGAACCACAGTTGGCCCTGCCCCTTCCAGCAAGCCACACCATTCCCGCTCCAGTCTCTACAGCCATTCCCACACCTAGCCCTTTGCCTTTGAAGCAATGAATCCTTCTTTTGATCTTCAACTACTGAGTCTGTGTTGCAAAAACCAAACAGTTATGAGCATGAAGTTATAGTGTTCCAAGAAAAATGTAAATATCCCAAAAGCTGCGATATATTGCCCATTGATGAAATCCCTGTTGTGGAGCTGAAAAAATGTTTCTACCCTGTTTACTATGATATTGTGTAAAGAGACATGTGATATTACAACCTTGTTCTCAAAGTATCCCAACTCCACCAAAAAAGTTATTTGTGGCATTAACTTCCTTTTGGATGAGATTACATTCAGGAGTTTGCCATGTATACATTGTGACAGATTCATCATAACACTGAGCAAGAAATGAATTCACTTTTTCTATTAATCTGGTAAACCCATCTAGAAATAATCCAATGATCCAGGACACAAACAAAATAGACACAGAAATAATAGACACAAACATTCCATAATAAACATAGACAAGGCCATAATAAACACAATCAAAATAAACACGGACACAAAAGACACAGACGGAATAAACACAGACACAATAGACACATACATAATAATCACAGACATAATAAACACAGACATAATAATCACAGACATAATAAACACAGACATATTAGACACAGACACAATACATACATAATAGACAGACATAATAAACACAGACTTATTAATCAGACACATAATAAACACAGACATAATAAACAGACACCAAAGACACATACGGAATATACACAGACATAATATACACAGACATAATAAACACAGACATAATAATCACAGACATAATAAACACAGACATAATAAACAGACACATAAGACACAGACGAAATGTACAGACATAATAAACACAGACATATTAGACACAATAGACACAGACATAATACATAAATAATAGAGATGGACATAATAATCAGAGACTTAATAATCAGACAAAATAAACACACACATAATAGACACAGACATAATAATAAGACATAATAGACAGAAATAACTGACAGATATAATAAATCATATAAATTCCTTTAGTTATGGCTATTTAAAAGGTGCTCAATATGGAATTAAGTTCATATTGCCTTCACACCCCTCAACATGGAGATGGCTTAGCTGGTGGCTAGAAGCTACCAATGCTAAAAGTGCTAACAGTGCTGACAAAGCTAACAGTGTTTATCTGAGGGTGAACTGCCTCCATCAGAGGGGGAACACCAGGTCAGTTGTTGCAGGCCATGGGTCAACTCATGGCCCAGAGACCTTTAACCTTTAAATAATCTGCTGCCAGGCCAACAGTTGGATCAGTGTTATACTGCTTGACTTCAGTCCCATAACCAATGACTATATTATCCTATCTAAGAGGCTCAGTATGTAAACAAATGGGAATTAGTTTGACATGGTTGTTCTCAGATAATCAGCTGTTTCTGTTGGCAGATTCCCCATTAGTTAAGACTAATTCTAAGTTCTGTATGTATGCTTTATTATCTGCTAAGCTTATCATTGCAGATGCACATGCAGTTTGATATTAGTATTAATTGAATGTCAGTGTGGTGACATCAACACATTTGAATTTTCAATATGGTATTCTTGATATCGGCAAAGATAAATGACACACAAAGATAAATAAACAGCATATTAACAGCACCTAAATACGTACAAGCACAAACGTGTGTGTGTGTGTGTGTGTGTGTGTGTGTTTGTGTGCGTGTATTCGTGGGTGTCAGACCTGGAGGCTCGAAACACCTGCTGATGGGGGACATTACAGGTGAGGACGGCCCAGCTCCTCAGATACATAAGACCAATCAGCTTCAACACATTGAAGGCTGGAAGACAGGGAGAAAAGAACGCTCCCATCCTGGACGAATGACAGAGAAGAGTCAGTGACACACACACAGACACTGGGGTCACATATAACACACATTACATCCTGTGGCTCCTAGTTTCGCTTCATTATGTTCATTGCTGCGAGGCGACATTTCTGAAATGAGTTGAGGAAATACAGTGGAGCCAGACACAGGGGTGGAATGGAGAGGTCATAGAGGGCCACATCCCTTTAAACAGGGTCATGGAGACGAGTCAGCACCAGCCAGACTATTACCTCTGAATTACATCTTCTATTACACACACAGTGAAGGCCAAGGAGAGTGGAAAGAGATATCCATATTTCCTTTTCTTTCAAATAATTTTGATAAATTTTCGGACTTACCAGATCATTCCTTGGTTATAAATCAGATGCAAAACATTCTCTGCTATTTTGAATTCTCCATATTCAGGCTGAGAAAAGAGAGAAAAATCATTGTGGTTTTCTTCCTTTCAGTTTTTCAACCATAGAGTCCTTAAATTATGCATTCAATGTTAAATGAAGGTTAGTTGTTTTGTGATTATGCCAATATGTTTACACTGTCACTATGTTTAATGTCAATACTTTGTGCCAATAAGAATTATATTTAAAGTCACCCTCCACTCAAACATGTGTTTTACTTATTGTTAAGTAACAGTTTGATACTAGAAAGCTGTTTTCAATTCATCTGCTTTGTGCTCACCTTAAATCTCAACATGTTCTCACTCCCAACTCGTCAAGTCCTGACGCTTGTTCAGTGGCTCTAGGTCCCATTTTAGTGTCAGTTTCCACTCATTAGTGGTGTTGTCTTACAATAAACTTCCAATGAAGGTTTCCTCAGGTTACTGTAGGCAACCAGAGTAGGCCTCGGAAAGGATTGTGGTTAGGGTTAAAACAAGTACGTAAAATAAGGTTGGCCTGTGTTTGTTACACAGCTGGTGTAAGTTAGGTATGATAGTTACGTAACAAAACAAAGGGTGAAATAGAACAAAGTGAATTGTTCTTAAGTGGCATACAAATAATTCAAAAGAATTGGTTGAATTCAAAAATTCCTGAGTGTTCCAGTTGTTCGAGTCATGAAGTCTTAATCTAATTTAGATATTCTAAATACCTCCACTGGAGAGAAACCCACATGTAACTCTAATTAGATCAAGACAAACTTAGTCCACAATTATTTTCTGTTCACCATATGGTAACAGTTTTAATTTAATGTTTAAAACTTAAAACTTGTCTGGACAGCTGGGGCGAAACATGTGCACGTCGGCTGTAAAAAGGATCTTTCTGCAGATAGAGGTCCCGAGTATCATCCTCTGTGGAGTACCATCCCCTAATGTAGGCATGGTAATATCTCTCTATACCACTTCTTTTATTATGTATGGAACACCTCTTTATTTCTACTGTGATGACACATAGTTTGCAACTGTATTAGTCATATTTCTAATAGTTACCTTATCAAGTCATTTAGTTGCAAAAACAAAATCAAGTTGCTCCCTGTGAACAAAGAAGTTTATTTAAAAAAAAAGTAAAACATAATTGATGTCCATGTGTCTGAACTCTCTCCAGCTGAATGCAGACAAAACTGAGACAATAGGCTCTTTCCCAGCAGCCATTTTGACATGTCATTGTAGGGTGAACACTTGTGTAGTTAATAATGTTAATCATAGCACTGTTCCATTTGGTTCCTCTAGTATGCCAGAAAAAAGAATGTAAAGTGTGTCTATGAATGGCTTAAAACCAAAATACATCCCCAATGTCTTCTACCATATGAACCCTCTCCGTCCCTCAGGTCATCAGAGGGTCCATGTTAAACATGGAGAAGCACTTCCTGTGCACCACACAGCTGGAGCAAACATCCGGAGGCTATTAGACTTGCACCGACTTTAATCACCTTTAAACCCAGGTTAAAAAATGTCACAGCACTGCTTCTGAATGAAGCTTAAATATTCATTATGAACCATCTTGCCCTCCTATCCTATCATTTGCCATTAGGGGTCTCTCAATCAAAACAATTACAAAAGATGTATTTTCATGATGTCACGAAGTAGGGAGTTGTTTTCTTTATTGTTAGAACGTTTTGTAGCCAAGCGTTATCGGTTGTGTCTATACTTGTGAAGATCCCAGTTTTGTAAATATTTGATGCAGAAGGAAATGCATTCAACACATTTGTTAGCGCTCAGGGATACACACAGCATGGTTAAGTGAGTGACATAAGAGATAAACAGAAACTTTGAAAAGTCCACAAGGTACCTTGGAAGGAATAGTTTGATATTTTTGGGGAATGTACTTGATCACTTATGGTAGAGAGGGTGAGCAGATCAATACCTCTCTCTTATCTGTCCATTAAATACAAGGCTACAGACAGAAAAGTGTTGCCTTAGAAACAGGGGAACGGGTCGCCAGGCTCGGTTCAAAGGTAACTACATTAGCCAACCAATTCCTCTAGAGCCCATTTTGATAGCTCAGTCCATATAAAAAGTAAAAGAATTACAATTCTGGAGTTATATGTTGGACTATTTGTTGGCTACAAGTAGTAATGTCCTGCCGGAAGTCGTCACTGATTGTCAGTAATTGGTCAAAGCATTTTAAAATTGTATAACACAAAAACTCACATTGTGTACAACTTACAAACTTGCTTTCTAAATCCCAGCAGCAGCAGTCACTCAGGTAGCGAACCACCAAACCTCTGATGAAGTCAATGAGCAGGATGCTGGCCACCGTGAAGATCATGTCAATGATGGACAGCTTCAGCATCTCCTGGAGACACACAGTGTGTACATCGTGTAAATATATATGTAATATGTGCAGTTCAATAGATTTTCCACCACTCAACCAGGCTAAAACCTGCTCAGTAGTATTGTCTTTTGCTGTTTGTTTAAGCACAGCCATGACTTGCATGAGGAGATGTTATAAAAACACAAAGAGAATACAATATCCATCCATCCATCCATTTTCAATACCGCTTATCCTCATTAGGGTCGCGTGGGCGCTGGAGCCTATCCCAGCTGACATAAGGCGAAGGCAGGGGACACCCTGGACAGGCCGCCAGTCCATCGAGGGCAGAGAATACAATAATACAATAATAATAAAAGCAATTCAAGTAGAAGTAAAATAAATGAATAAATAATCAAAAAAAAGTTTTTCTGGGATTCCGATGATGTAGCCAGCGAATATCAGAGCATTGACTTCTTCCTTTGTGCACAGGTCATTGTTTACAGTCTGGAGTTTAGAGATGATATTTACAACTGGATTGTTTAACAAGGAGCCAATTAGCCAACTAATAAAAAGCTCAATCGTGGTCGGTGGGATCCCAGATTGGATTTTGCCCACCACAAATTTTGTCTCGTTGACTCTGCATTCAAAGGTAGATATCTGTTCATAGAGATTGAATTAAGATGAGCATATACAAATATCATAATCAAAAATATATTTGGCAATTATCTTGTATGTACTTTACAAAGAGAATGACATATAGAGTAATAATGCTTATTAGTGTGTAAAGCAACAGTCCGAGAAAGCCTTCATGTACTGTATTTATGTTTAGTATGTTGCAATCTGCCACTTTAGTCCAGACTGAGATGTCTTCAAAACTTATGGATGGATTTAATTTATTTGAAAGGCATGAATGTCCTGATCGGAATGAATTGTAATAACTTCCTGACAACACATCTACCCCTGCTGCTCTCTCCTCGGCCTTCTCCTTCAGCCACACACCCAGACCCTCTGGTCAGGGTGGTGGCACAGATCTACTCATCTCACCCAAATGGAGTTTTTTCTCTCTACCCGCTTCCATTATTTACCCCACTGTCTTTTGAATTTCATGATGTGACTGTTACTCATCCAGTTTAACTAATCAATGTTGTTCTCTACCGTCCACCTGGTTCCTTGGGAGACTTCTTGGAAGAATTAGATGTCCTCCTATCCAACTTCCTAGAAAACAGCCCCCCGCTCATCCTTCTGGGTGACAGAGAAGTCATGTGACCTGCTACTCTTCCTGTCTTCCTTTGCTCTCTCTCTCAGTCCTTCCCCTCCTACTCACAAAGCTGCCAACCACCGTGACTATATATTCACCAGAAACTGCTCTACATCTAACCTCACTGTAACTCCACTTCATGTCTCTGACCACTTCTTCATCTTGTACTCTCTCCCACTCTTTGGAACTGACAACCCTCCCACAATGGACTCTGCACCTGTCCGTCGCAACATCCGCACCCTCTCTCCCTCTCACCCTCTCACCCTCTCACCCTCCTCTCTGCCCTCTGTTCTGTCAACCCTTCCTTCAACTGACTCTCACTCACTTATGTATAAATAAGAGTGTAGTGTATAGCGATCAGATTACCTGTCCAACGTAGGTCTCCCAGCATGGGTCCTGCTGAGAGCGGGTGTTCTTCTCAAACAGAGATGTCTGGTTGGAGAAGGACCCTGGGCTGCTTGTGCTGGTGTTTCTAACATTCAGCAGCGTGGCAATGGTTGTTATGGTACTGTGGCGAGGCTCAGAGATCTCAGAAACCAGGGTGGAGAGGCTGTCTACCTCAGGCTGAGAGATGGTGGCCAGGAAGGAGCTGGGGTCAGACCAGTTACCTGGACTCACTGGGACCTGGAAGAGAAAAATAGTAGGATCCATTACCAGTTAAATGCTATTTCAGACTAATATGGGCAACTATGTGACAGCTATTTAGTGGCGTAAAAGTACTAGCACAACAATATTCATTTCAAGAGAGAGGTAAGAAAATACACATATTAATGTTATGTCTTGACGAACAACAGTCTGGCACCGACACTGCTGGGCAGTGACTCTGCTACTAGTAAATATTATATATGGTGGGTGGAGGAGGAATAAAGTTGTCTCACAGCTAGAGGAAAGAAGCTGTTCTGAAGTCTGGTGGTTCGGCAGCCGATGCCTTTACAGACGGCAGCAGGGTGAACAGACTGTGGCTGGGTGAGTTTTGTTTTTGAATATCCTTTTAGTTCTACAGAGGCTCCACCAACATCACTGATGCTCAGTAGACAGGTACCAATGATGTCATGTTTTTAATCACCCGCTGAAGAGCCCTCCTGTCCTGAGCTGTACACATCCCATGTCTATTTTGCAGTCCGGATGCTTTCTATTGCTCGGCTGTAAAAATTCATGTTTATAGACATTTATTTTATTACCAGGATGTGATGACCATGTCAGCTTGCTTATGATGCTAATTTCTTGGAGCATCCTTACGTAGACACTGGCTAAGAGTAAATGAAGATGGTACACAGCAAGGAATGATGCAGCTGCAGTTCTAAACCTCTACCAATTCATAGCACAATATATGAACATTATCTCTGCGAAGGTTGACTTTGGTAAAGTGAAGCAGAAAAAAATGTGAGAGTTTTTAGTAAAGACAATTTTGGCGAGGTCTTTAAAATGTTAATTTTGGCACAATGGCACATTTCTATTTTATCATGTGCCAAACTAGATATATCACTAATGGTGTTCAATACATCCCAATACAGCAGTAACATACACGATCCAAACAAACTAAGGTGCTAAACGGTTAAACTCATCTGTGTATTGGCAGCTATAGACTATAATTGATTGTAGTTTATTACTACTGCACTTTGGCATGACCTTTTCCTCTAGGACAGCAGTGTTAGCCAATCAGAATCAGCAAAGTGCAGTTCTCTGTCAAACGCTCGCTTCGATTCGCTGATATAGAAAGTTCCCCCACATGGAAAATCTGACAGAAACGACCAAGGAAAATGACCAAGGAAAATGACCAAGGAATGCCTTTCTGCCCATAACAGGAAGTACGGCAACGTGTTGCCGTACTTATATACTTGATATACCGAGATAAATGAGGACATCGGCTGTGTTGGTTGATATATCGCTGCTACTTTTTTGGAGAGGGAATTTATGGATATCTTGTGAATATGTGTATGAACAGATAAGCCCTCATAACACACTTAGAAAACAACTCCTTCTGGGTATATAAATATGCTTTTGTGATACAACATTTTGAAGCCTTTACCACAGACTGCGAAGCATGCAGTTGTTGTGAATTCTTCCCTTGCAAGCAATAAACAAAGACAAAGACAACTCTGATTCCAAAAGGGGTTTTATCCATTTTCATTATTTCTGTTCAAGTTCGGCTTGCTTTCCTGATAACATAAGAAATGTTCCATAACAAGCATAATAAGCAGGCTTATATATTACTGTAGGTTCAGCTGTTTAATTTGGTGTGCAACACCTTTATATTCGTTGGGGATTAGTGCATTGTTTATCCCGGTTTATGCCAAGCTTATTCCCTAACTCCTATTTAGTGGGCTCTCAGGCTTAAAAGAAATGATGGCTATGAACATAGGAAATGTTCTATATTTTCTATACTCACAGCAGAGCTCATACTGTTGACCTTATCAAGGAGGGCAATAATGAGGCTGTAGAGATTCCCCAGGTACAAAACAAGCACTCTGTAAACACATACACATATGACCAATGTTAGTGTGCCGTACGACCTGGGATGTGCAATGTGTAATTATTGGTGCATTCGGCAGCATTAATGTAGTGGTGGAGTACCTGGCCAACTGGAAACGCAGCGAAGTTCGTGGGTGGTACATCTCCAGTTGAGACACCAGCTCAAAGGCAGACGGAGCAATCATGGTGATGAGAGAAACCACCACACTAACCTGGAGAGAGGAAGAACATGAAAGCCACTGACATGGAGACGGTATTATATTTCACCTTAAAATTAATGATACATTATGCAGATAGACACTTTTCTCTTCCTCGCCTGCATCCGCAGAGAAGTGAAATGTGGCTTAGTCCTGTAG
Organism: Cyclopterus lumpus; assembly: GCF_009769545.1. Classification (NCBI taxonomy): domain Eukaryota; kingdom Metazoa; phylum Chordata; class Actinopteri; order Perciformes; family Cyclopteridae; genus Cyclopterus; species Cyclopterus lumpus. The sequence goes on along the minus strand of NC_046968.1, from coordinate 2,044,770 downwards.
GAAAAAAACATTGACAAATGTTTGATCCAGGCACTTCATCTAAATTGCAGTGAACTTATTAACACTATTTAACTCCCATCCATCCATCCATTTTCAATACCGCTTATCCTCATTAGGGTCGCGGGGGCGCTGGAGCCTATCCCAGCTGACATAGGGCGAAGGCAGGGGACACCCTGGACAGGCCGCCAGTCCATCGAGGGCACATATTTATTGTAATTATTTTAAGTGGAGATAGCAATATTTCTACGGATAACTAATGTGTGAGGCTGAATTTGTGAGAGAATATAAATATTTTGATTTGTTTGAATGGATATTTCACTTTACGTAATTATCATAACACTTTAATTAAATGAAACAGAACACATTATAATCTCATTAAGTGTAAAACAATTAAAAAACAAATCCAAATTATTCCAAACTTAATTGCAAAAACACTTTTTTAGCCAGAGTCCTTTTTGTCCAAATGAGAGTTATACAATATGAGTTTCCCTCGTACGATCAGGATATTCTGTTCCTCCCTTTTCGGTATGTTTGACATCACCATGAAGAACTCTTCAGACTTACAGTGTAAACGCCTAATTCACCATGTAGCTTTGCATTTGGCAAATTCTTGACGACTTTGATGCTGAGACCAACCCCTCCTTCTGCTACCGGCAGTACCTGCTAAGGAGTGAATCCTTCACATTTGTCACACCTGTATGTCAAGTTGAGTTTTTGTCCTGTCTCCTCGTTTGTTTTGTGACTTCCTGTTTTATTTTGGAAATTAACTCTCCTCTCGTTTCAGGTTCCGTGCCCTTCCTCTTGTGTCACCAGTCTGATTGTCTTCCCCGATTCCTGATTGTGTCCACCTGTTTCCCCACTTCCCTCATGTGTCCTTATAGTCGGTGTCTCCCCTTGTCCTGGTCCAGTGTGTCTGATCCTTCGTCCTCCACACACGCCTTGTCATGGTCATGTCCAGGTCACAGTATTGTCTAGGCCGAACCTAGTTGTAGATAATTATTTTCTCCTTCCCTCGTTGAGAGAGGGTTTTTGCAGGCTCCCGTTTTGTTGAGCATTTTCCCGTTCATCCCTCTTCGGAGGAGTTATTTGTTTCCAGGATTTTTCCCTGTGAGTTTTTGTTAAAAATAAATAACTGTTAGTTAAACCTCTACTCTGCGTCCGAGTCCTCCTCCAAAGTTCCCGCTCCGTGACAACATTTGTGTTAACTTCACTCTTCATATTCTGTGTTTCTTGAGCACAAATCTAAAGAACCCAACAAGAAAACGATGAGTGACTGTATCAATAAAATGTCAACCATACACATCCTTATGTGCTGGTCGCATTTAGCTCTAAAAGTGTGAGAATGTGTTGTGTTTCTACAGTATCATATTCTACCACCAACTAAGTCGTTGCAATAGTATTGTCAATGGAATAGCTTTGGGGCTTTGTTGAGACTAAATATTCAATGATTAAACAGAATATACATAACAATTAAGTTTGTTAGTTGCAACGGTTCTCTAAATTTGAACATCAGGTGATTAAATTGGACGTGTCAGAAGTGGATTTTTTGCCATCATGGTTACAATACATGACTTATAAACTATATATTTTCATGCAGAGCTGAACACGAATCTGCAATAGCCTTGAAAGGCAAGTGAGAGAAAATTAATTCTGGTGATCCATTTTCTAAGTTTAATTAACAAATGTACAAAGACTTACTGTCCTTGTAAAAAATGTTAGAACACTACGTGCTTGTTCTTCATTTCAGCCACAAGAGGCTGAAGAGCACTTCCACCTTCTGAATAGGACTCAAAGCATTCATGTTTTATTTCAGGTGAGCTTTAATTTACATATCCGTGTGTTTAGAGGGATTGGAAAAAATTATCACAGCAACACAAATTGCAATTGCATCAGACTTGGATCATCAGCATTTGTTCCTCACTTGCCTCTCAGGACCTCCGCGCTGATCTGACAAACTGACCATGGATTCATTTGGCTGATAGAACAGCAGCCTCTCTGAAGGGAAGGACATGATGAGCTGGACTGGATCAGTCTCGGCTCTCCACTTTCATTGATTCCTTGTAACAGTATTGTATGTTGAATAATCTAATCAAACTAATGATGTCTGTTCTGCTACCTCATTCTTCTCCCAAAGCGTCAGCTCCGGCTTCTCCTGCTCTAGCTTCTGAGAACGCTCCACCACAAAGTAGATGATGTAGATGCTGCCAGCCAGAGACAGGAGCACCAGGATGTTGGCTAAGATACGCAGACTGATCAGAACTGCCCTGAAGAAACACACAAATACACAGGAATACATTGATGGCTGGAAGTGCTCAGGTCTCATGTCCCAAAATTCTGGAACGTTATATATATAACTTTTTGAAAGAAAAACTGTCTGTCTGTCTGTTTGTCTGTCTACAAATAAACATGCCTTGCCTTGATAAACACACACACAGCTTAATGATGTAAGTTCCCTTTACGAACAGACTCTTTTTCACTCCTCAAGTGAAAACAAGTAGACAGCTAACTAAAAGCTGAATGGGCCGGTGGGACCGCTCGGTGTGTCCTTCCCCTGTGGTAAGAATGTATTTCATTCCTGCTTTCAGATGTTGACTTCAAGAAAAGAGTGATAGAGAGGAATTATTATTATTATTATAATATGATGCTGGATAGTTTCATGAATAATAGTACATCATATTTGAATTGTTATATTTTATGAATCAAATCTGAATCAGCAGCGTAACCAGTAACATTTGTCTGTCAGGTAACTGTGGTAATGCAATGTTTTCCTCCGCAGTAAGCAGTATACAGATGAGTTACATATTTTTGAAGAGATTTGGGGTCTTTTTAATAAGTGTTTTCAGCCTACTAAGAGTTAAAATAGTAACACAATTCAATACTTTTTAAACATCACAAAAATCTAAAGCTGCTGGACCAGGTCGTTACCTTTCCTAACAGTAAAGTCTGCTCCTGTTGTTTTTTCCTGTATTGTTTCTGACTGTGAATAGCAGTCAGACGTGTGGTGTGTGATGGAACTATGTCATGTCAGGTGTGCTGCTGAGGACCAGAAGAAGCTCAGTGCTGAGTGTGAAGTTGTTTGTATAAGCAATTCTCCAGAAAGCTTTAAGCCGCAAAAGCACCCAAACAAAATGCAGCTGGTTCTGTACGGGCATGTTTTCAACCTCCACTGCACTAATAATGTTCTTAAAATCACAGGTTACAAATGTCAGAGTAGAGGATGACAACTAATGTGATAGCTGAGGTAGACATACAGGACATTCTAATATGTTCTGTCTCTCCAGTCATGTCCTTTTTGTGATTTACTGTCAGTTTCTTATAATGAATCCAGGATGGATGGAAGACATTAGTAGTGATTTCACACAGGGTGCTGTAAATGAACTGGGTTTGAAAATTATTCAAAGGGTGGAAAAGCCCAGAGAAGGAAGAAGAAGAAGAAGAAGAAGAAGAAGAAGAAGAAGAAGAAGAAGAAGAAGAAGAAGACATGCAAAAACAAGAAACAAATAACAGACACCTACAGACTAGTATCCTTCTTCTTTTCCTGCTCCTCAACGATGGCTTCCTGTGCAGAGAAACATTTGATAATATGTTGTGATGACCCCTGTTGTTATTATTTTAAGGTCACATTGAAGTCACAATTTCTGATTCATAGTGTTCTATGCATGAGAAGTGTTGTGAGATAAATCAACTGAAATACAAGAAGAGGACAGGGTTGTCATTGCTTGGGCGTATGTGATTGTAACTGGATATGTACAATCTGAGTGTGCAGTGTGTCCAAGTGTGCATCTGACCCTGATGTTGTTGACAATGGCAGCTCCTTTGCTCTCTGCAGCCTCTGGGTTTCCTATCAGGTAATCCCAAGCACAGAAAACTCTCCAGCAGAACGTGAAGTTCTCATCAGAGGCGCTGGCCAGGCTCAGACGAGAGTTCTTGGCCATTCTGCAGGAGTTTATCCAGAGCATGTTATCCAACCATACAATACATTGTCAACGCTATCATTTTAGGTCGCTGATGCTAGTATGAATGATCAGTCATTCCAGTCCAACACTTTGGTTCACTGTGAGATTCTTGACAAATTTACATTCATAAATTTAAATGTACGTTTACATAAATACTTTGATATTTCTGATTCCTAAAAAAAATTGGTGGTTTTATGAACCCCTTACTTTACTACTGACAACTTCACTATTTTTAACCTGCACCCTATTTTCCACAATTAACGAACATTGCTGCCACTAGCAGACACTATGAGGAGCGTTAGAATGTTAAGGCGTGGCCACACCAACAGGTGGTGGTGTTAAAAGCTAGTGCTTGGTGCTTTGTGTCTTGTTGACTTCTTGCAGGGTAGGCCGTTCTTGTTTACTCTTAGTTAAACCTACAAAAAGGAATGCACTACAATCCGTATATAACCCACGTTATCTTGAGCCGGGGCGTGCAGGGCTGCTTCTGAGGAGGTCACGTGGTAGAAAGAGCAGCAAGGTCTGTGGAGGTCGGAGGTCGGGGTGGATGGATATTGAGCTTTTTGTCTATCTTTATTCAAGAGCGTGTTTTTGTTATTTGAGAGCATGACTTGTTGATTTCACTTCTGATTTTGTAAAGCTGTCCAGCTTCAGCTCTTCTCCTCACACTCTGGCTGCTCGTGAAATATCTGCACTCAGATTTCTCATATGCTTTTGGATTCTTTTCCACATCCAACAGAATGTCCGCTTTAGTGTTGATCAATGGAATGATGCCTGTCTCATTGCGGATGTGTTCACTTTTCTTCTTAGGCTGTCCCTGATGGGCAGTTAACGGGGCTCTCCGTGGCATTAGTATGTGCTTGTATGTACCCTTGCTTTCTTTGCAATTTTTTATATAAAATGATAGTATATTAACACCTGTACTTTTTCTGTTAAGTTATAATAAATACACCAGCTACTATTACTGGAAGCACATTTGTTATATTTTGCTGTACACCAGGGGTGTCCAAACTTTTAGCAAAGAGGGCCAAATTTGATAAAGTGAAGATGCCCGGGGGCCAATAGTTCCTTCTGACATTTTTTTAACCACAAAAGTTACATGAAAATACACATTGTTTTTCAATCAACAATTTTCATTGTCACAATTACCTTTATTTTTCAGATGACAATGTAACCAAATATAAGCCACTAGACGTGAACAACTCTAAAACACAATTCTGCCTTTCATTCAGTGAGATAACATTGAACAAACTGTATAGAATACCATCTGCTGGTGAATGATAGAGTGAAGTTTGATAGCGTTACCTGCTTCTTCGCTGACTTTATTGCAGATCAATGTGGACAATCCACTTCGCTCACCAGCCATGGCAGGCGCACTATCGGTAATGATCCCAGAAACTTTACTCCACGGTAGTTTCATATCATCAACAGCTTCACAAACAGAAACGAATAAATCTGTTCCTCTGGTTTGCCCTTTAAGGCTTTTGAGGTCAAGGAGCTCCTCTGTCACGTTCATGTTGTCATCAACTCCTCTTAAAAAAATAAGTAGTTGTGCAGTGTCAGATGCATCGGTGCTTTCATCGCAGGCTAATGAGAAATAATCAAAAGCCCCTCTCCTGTCCCCCAGTTGTCTCTGAATATCTGACGATATGTCCTCAACTCTCAGTGCCACAGTGTTGCGTGCCAGGCAAACATTCATAAATTCTTGCTTCTTCTCGGGGCAAATGTTCTCCACCATTTTCATGACACAGTCTTTGATGAACGCACCTTCAGTAAAAGGTTTGCTATGTTTAGCTATTAACATGGCCACTTCGTAGCTGGCTTTTGTTATGTTTTCCTTTGACTCAGAGGCCCGCGTCAAGAATCGCTGTTGTGATGCCAGAGCAGCTTGGACTTGCTTCACTTTTTCAGCGCGGTCACTCCGTTAGCTTGTCGTACGTTGTAGCATGTTTAGTCTCGTAGTGTCTCTTTACGTTGAAATCCTTAAACAAGGCAACCGCCTCATTACAAATTAGACAAACACAATTGCCTCGATTTTCAGTGAAGAAGTATTGTAATTCCCACCGCTCCTGAAAGCTGCGGCCCTCACTGTCAACTTTTCTCTTTTTTAATTGCGGTCGCCATGGCAGAAATGATTCAAGAAGTTTTTGCAGCACTGATGCAGAGCCAGATAGCATTAGAACGGTGCTGCTACCGTGTGGTGAAAGAAGAAATTACATCTAAATATGATTTATTTATTCTGACAGAGCTAGCGAGCCATAACTAACACATTATAAGACCGAAGCTGCGGGCCGTATGAAATCTGACCGCGGGCCGGACTTTGGACATGCCTGCTGTACACTAACAAGGATATTGCCAATCAACTGCGTCTTGTTCAAAGCTGCACATATAGAGAGCAGGCCATCAGCATTTTAATGCTAGCTAAGACTGCATAGTTAAACATAGCTCTGTAGTGCCTTCCTTATGTTTTTGTGAGTGAAGGTCTGGGTGCCGTGGTATATAACGTTATTCCATCCACCCAATTTCAACCGCTTAGTCAGAAGGCTGACCAAAGCTTCCCTCTCATTCGCTAACTCATTCTGGGGGATCCCGAGGCGTTCCCAGGCGAGCTGGGAGATATAATCCCTCCAGAGTGTCCTGGATCCCCTCCCAGTTGGACGTGCCTGGAAAACCTCTAATGGGAGGCGTCCAGGAGGCATCCAAATTAGATGCCCGAACCACCTCAGCTCACTCCTTTCGACAGTATAATATAACGTTATTGTCAGTGATATTACCTGTTGACTATAGTGGTAGCATAATGCCAGTGGTGTATAGTAACAAAGTAGAGATACTTCGTTACTGTAAGTCGTTTTTTTGGATATCTGTACTTTACTTTACTATTTATATTTCTGTTTACGTTCACTTTTACTTCACTACATTTTGCAAAGAAAACTGATACTTTGAATCTGATACATTTCCCCTGAAACCTTCGTTACTCGCTACAAAATCAAATCTATCTTTAGAAAAAAAATTAATCATGAGACCAACATCGGGGACTGTCGTGGAACACAGACTCCAGGCAAGTAGGTTTGGTGAATCAGTGGTCCTAGTTTGAAGTTAAATCGTTGGTTAATCACGTTATTGCGCAATTGCAAACAAGTGCTCTCAAAGCCGCGTTCTTTTTATTCCCAGTGATGTCCAGGATGCTAACTTAGCTAGCGAGCGACTAGCGACATGAGTAGATGACTGATTTCATGATGGAAGCAGAAATGGAAGCACCTGCTACTCCCGCAACAAACAACGGTGGTGACGAAGACCAACACCGGATTGGAGTATATCTTTGGCGGGGTAGGGAGACATGTGTCTGATTTTCTAATTTAGCTATAACGTTACATGGTGTATGTTAGGCTAACGTTCGCTAGCTATCATAAATCAAATGAGATATTAGTGTTGTAGGCAGATCGCTAGCGAGTTATTGAGCTGAGGAAGTGTTGACAGTTGTGAGATTGTTGATTTCAGTCATCTTAGCTATAATCATTGCAGCACTAGTTGGCTAATGTTAGCTAACTTAACGTTAGCTAGCCACCACACCAAAGGATTGACAGGAGCCGCGAGAGCTGCGTAAACTGTGCGGAAGCTGTCTGTGAAGCCGAACACACCTCTACCTGCCTCAGGACTAGTCTCTTTACTAGTGCTTATAGTTAGGGCTGAATCAGGTTTGCCCTGGTCCAGCCCCTTGATATGCTGCTATAGGCTTATGGGCTGCTGGGGGGATGTTTTAGGATACAATGAGCTCCTATCTCCTCTTCTCTCTCTCCTTATGGATGAATTTACATCTCTCCATTACACCTTATTAACTCTACTTCCTCCCCGGAGTCTTTGCGACTTCACGTCTCATAGGGTCCATTGGACTTGGCGGTGTCTGAAGCTGGTCCTGGGTCCTGGGCCAGATCTCACTGGTCTGGCCTCTTTGGCCTGTCATGGCCCTGCTGATAAACTCAATTAAATTGAGCCCAAAAAGTTATTTTGGAGATGAACAGGACATATTTCAGTTTCAAGTAATGACTGGGTTGTTACTGTCAGTGCTGCTTTAGTATTGATCATGTTTTGATATTTGATGATCAGATTTAGTTATGATGGTAGCAGTTGCTCAATTGCAGATTCAGCTTGAGCAAAACCTTTGCCTCTTGTGTTCAAATCAGGCCCAGAGGAGTTTACAAGGCAGGTGTCCTCAAAACACTGACCTGATGCATCAATTTAATATTTTTTGCTGAACACAATATTGTGCATTTGCCCTCTACATCCTCTAGTTGGAATGAGCATACTTATAAACGCACTGTTACAACTCCTTAGTGCCATATTGCTTTTCGGAGAATTATGTTCATAGTAGATGCAAAAGTATACTTATGTACAATATATTATGTTGAACATTGTTGTTCCTGGATGGATCACAGCTCCTTGTCCTTGGTCATCGTGGCCACAGCACTAATAAAAAAATAACTTCAGAATTCTCAAAATTCTGACCTTTTGTTTTTTTATTAACAACATTTACTTGTAATTTAAAGTATATTTAATATCAGAAAAAACTACAATAAATACTTTAATACTTTTACTCAAGTAGTATTCTCATAGGAGACTTTACATTTTACTGGAGTCATTTTCCAGTTAGGTATCTTTACTTTTACTCAAGTATTGCTTTTGGGTACTTTATATACCACTGCATAATGCTAAGGTTATCATTAGATAGAACTAGATACAACAGCATAATTCCTGTTTTATTTTGATACTTACCTGCTGTCTCTCGTTTCAGAGTCTTCACTTCCTGCCCATGTCTTTTTCCCGTCTGTGTGATTACCTACCTCGCCTTGATTGACCTCACAACCCTTGAGTAAGTCTTTGTGCCCCCCTTTGTCTGTACTCCTCGTGCGTAGTGTTTAAGCTGTTTTTAAGTTTTTGAACACCTAGTGATTTTGTACTTTTGACTTATCCTGACATGTGAAGCAAAGGGTATTTACTACTGATCTGTCTCCTGAGCTTTTGAGTCCTTTTGCCCGTGGTTTTAGTATTGACTGCCCAAAATAGACTCACCGGAGTCAGATTCTGAACACTGCAGGCTCAAAGAAGACACATTCACTCTATATACTTTATACATACGTATATACACTGTATATACTTTTCTTTTTTTTCTCTTTATTATTTAATTTTCTTAAATTTAATATGTCCTGCTTTGCTATTTTATTGTATAGTATATATTGTAACCTTGCTTGCTGGTGCTACAAATACATTTGATAAGTGTATATATATATATATATATATATATATATATATATATATATATATTCACCAGCAGGAGGAGGGCCTTACCAGACTCTTCCAGTTACTGCACTAGGAGAGTCTCTGACGACGCAATCGAGTTTAGCAATCTTGCAGCTGAGAGTTACTGGAATTATTCTGCCAGGTTTGACGCCATTTTCCATGCTTTGTCTCACTCTTTAAAGGAACAGTAGCTATCCTTTAATTACCAGCAGACTTGGATTCCCTAATCTCTTTAACCATCAAGACACAGATAAGATATTATTGGAGAGAGGTAGAGATCCAGGTCCTATGCCCAACTGACATGTCTCCCGAGTTTGCTTTTGAGTTGCTTTGCCCGTTGCTTCAGTACTGCTACGTTTTGGAGTGGCTCCACTCCCCACAGGCATAATCAGAAGTTCACTAGCATGCATACCTTTGACACAAACTCTAACCATGCTGGCACCACTATTTGTTCCCCTCTGGCACATTGACAGAAGGCCGATGTAGCTGTTGTAGAACAAGAAAAAAGTTTTGGTGGTGCACTGGTTTATATACAGTATAAATATACTTTTATTCCAAAAGTGGTAAAGAAAGCAATACAATAAAGTCTTAAAGGGCGGAAGTGAATGAACCAGGTCAAAGAGTAACCGTCAGGGATGCTCTAGGAATACAAACTGGCAGGGATAATTTCATAATTTCAACACGACACCTGCCGTGGCATTCTATAGGTTGGGGAATTTTGACAGGGTTGTTGCCAAACGGCCTGCTACAGTTTTGCCGATGTAAAAGTGTCAAGGCAGTGCACCCGGTTCTTCCCTGCTTGTGTGGTATGGATGTGGTTCAGACCTGGTCTCCTCCCGGCTTACTCCTAAATCCGACTCACCTCACTTGCCTAATCAATCCAGCTACCTTCCATCAACTCATCATTCAGCAGTATACAGTATCTACCCTGGCATCCATCCACTCTTCACCAGATCTTGTTACAACCTTAGTGGTATTAGGCTTGTTCTCGGCCGCTTAGTTTAAGATTCTTGTTCAGAGTTTATCCAAGTGTCTTCCCTTGTTCTTCCTGTGCCTGCAGTTTGGATCATCCTCCTGGTTCCCCAGTCTGCCTGCTCTACCGGGTCCTGCCCGGTTTCCATGCTCGCCCTCCTGTTCTCGGAATCCCCGCTGTTCCCTATCCGGTTTTCCCTTTGTGTCCTCCCAGAAATAAAAACCTTTAAACTCACGCACTCTGGTCTGTGTCTGCATCTGAGTCTGCCACCAGACCCCATAACAGAAAGTGTCTTAAAACTAGCATTTAACTAGCATTTTATCAATTGACCAGCAGGAGCCTGCTCTTTCAGTTGCAAAAAGACGCCCTTTTCTCTTGATTGATCCCTCAGTAAACATTGTAAACATGAGTTTATGGTCTCAATCTCTAGTTTCAAGTCTTCTTCAGTACAGCATGATGTTCATTTTGTAAATTATGTTTCCTTTAAGAGTAAAATAGACCGTAAAAAGGAGCATTCTTTAGGACAACTTATAGTGATCAACAGGTTGCTGCCACCAACAGTCTCTCCTCTGCATTCCAAATGTGGTAATTTCCCATCATTGGTTTCAAGAAAACCAACATGGCATTGGTCGTAATCCAAGATGGCGACGAAAAACTCAAGACTTTGAAATTGGAGTCCAGAAACCAATGAGTGATTTAAGATGACCAGTCTATGGTTCTTGCACATACAAATCCAAGAGCAAATGTCCAAGAGCACACAGAAGCATCAGATTGTAAGAAGAAGGGATGAAGCTGGAGAACAGAAAATATCTGCAAACAACAGTATATCTGCGTGCAAGTATGAGGATACAGGTTGAAACAGGGGCTATTTGTGTGTGAGGACCAGGTTTTAAGGGAATGAATTACAAAATCTGAATGTGAAATCAATGAGTCATGCTCTAAAATTGAAAAGAAAACACATTCTTGAATGAAGATAGGAAGACAACTATGGATGAACAGGTTTTACCAATGAGACCCCTGCAAATAAACCTATTTAAACACAAACCATAACCTTTTCCCCAAGTAGTTTTGTTGCCTAAACAGGTTTGATTGATTGTGTTGTTAAACATTCGTAGGAGAACGAATTGAAAATAATCAAAATAACTGTTCGTTAGATAGGAACTGGGCAAGATGATGGACAAGCTAACCTCCAACACAGAGTCAGTTAGGAACAGGCTAGTTCTAGATAGTCTCAAGAGATGGAACAGGCTCCTCGGTTTCAGACTCTCCAACTGTCCGTCTCTTCAAAAATCTGCACTGTTTAGATGGCTTGCTGTCAACAGCACATACATTCTGTTGTCAACAGCACATACATTCATACATGATTTGTATGAATTTGCAACTCAACTTTGCAGTGCTAAATGCTGGTGTGACAGGCCATTTCTATCATCAACTCATTATTGTTTCAGTATTAAGTCAGTATGAGTAAAGAGCATAATTATTACTTTCTTAAAAGGATGATGAAACTGTAGGCAAAGACAGCCATCCCAACCAGGAAGTAGGCGAGGGGCAACCGGTAGCCTGCACTGCCAATTTTCCTCAGCCTGCCATAGTAACCATAGAATAATACAGAGTACTGCAGATAGCCCTGTGGAGATCAAACACACACACACACACACACACACACACACACACACACACATACAATACACAACACATCACAAAACAACAAGATTGTACAGCACATCTAAATCTAAAGTATACAACTTCATCTGGAGTATGAAGTCAATGCAGTCTAAAAGCATTAACAGTTCAGCAAACAGAATCATTAGAGATCACCATGAATGCTAAATCTGTTTGATGGATCTCGTCAGATGCATATGTAGAGTTATTGCTTGAAGCAAAAGTATTCAAGTAATAATTAATTAATAGCAAAATATGTAACGGTTAATAAGTAACTCAATAACTCAAATATTAATCATGAACCAATTAATTAGAATGAAAAAAGTGATGATACTCAGCTTTCGCCATAAGACACCATTAGTGTAAGTAACATATTTTAACATTATATTATATTTAAGAAACCAAATAATTTTGGAAAAATAAATGGTAAATAGACCTATACTTCTAGTCTTGTGACCACTCAAAGCTCTTTAACACTACATGACATCATTCACCCATTCACACCCATTCATACACTGATGGGAGGAGCTACCATGCAAGGTGTCACCTGTCCATCAGGACTAACTAACATTCATACACTGATGGGAGGAGCTACCATGTAAGGTGCCACCTGTCCATTAGTACTAACTAACATTCATACACCGCACAGCTACGGGAGCAATTTGGGGTTAAGTGTCTTGCCCAACAACATAGACAGGAGAAGCCAGAATTCTTAACTATCTCAATTTGATTTGTTGACCAAAATGTGACAATGTACAGTATATATAAAAATCAATAAAATACTCATTACAAAAAACAGTAATGAGGTGCATGTCTGAACAGGAATTTGGATTTTTTTTTTTTTTTTAAAGAATCAAAAAAAATACACAAACACAACAGAGGCAATTAATATCCAAGAGACAAAAAAGAAAACTGAGCCAATTTGAAGCCATCACCTAAACATTGTTAAACACTACATGTCATCATTCAGCCATTCACTAATGGCTACCAGGCAAGCTGCCCATCAGGAGTAACTAACATTCACATAGCAATTACAAATCGTAGGCATAGCTACGGGAGCAATTTGGGGTTAAGTGTTTTCCCCAAGGACACATCGACATGGGCTAGTGGAGCCGAGGATCGAATCACCGATCCTCTGATTGAAGGACGACCCTATCCTACCACTGACCCACAGTCTCCCCGGTTGGTAGCTCTTTAAAAAAAGCTTAATGCACAGGAAACCGTGATTCATTATTGCCTTTAAATGACATTTATATGTAGATATTTAATAATGCTAAGGTCTTTACACGCCCAGTATACTTAGAGTAGAGGTCAGAGAGGCAGTAAAGTAATGTTTGAACAATGGTCCATTGTACCTGTAATGTGCTATTGACAGAACAGTCAAATGAAAAAGAGGCTTACCCCAAGAGACCAGATAGTGTCCAGGTCCTGGGCTGAAGCCATATGCTCCTTGGGGATAGTTTTACTCCTTGTTGTTCCAAACGGAGCTCCAGCCAGCAGCTAGTATCAACAAACACAGACCAATACATTATGATATTATTACAGACATTTAAAATACTGACTTAGATCTCATGTCTGTGATTTCACTACAGAGCTGGGGTTCAAAATATGGTTAGCTTAGCATAAAGACTGGAAGCAGGGGGAAACAGCTAGCTTAGCTTTGTCCTACCAACACCTCTAAACATCTAACTGACTATATCTGGCAACTCATGGTATTCTACACAGAACTGCTGAAGGATAAACTATAATGTATAAATAACAGCTGAAACATATAATCCATCCAAAGACCATGACCTTAACACATATACAGTATATATATATATATATATATATATATATATATATATATATATATATATATATATATATATATATATATATATATATATATATTGCAGTAGTCGCCACACCATCGAAGTTTCTTGTGAAACGTTCTAGTCCGTATCTATTCTTATTATTTAGAATCCGGGGGTGGAGTATCCATCAGCAGACCTGCTGCCTTGGCCAACACAGACACTTGAGTGACCAGAGACTGTTTTTGTATTAATGAAACTTGTAAAGTATACAGTGTGAGAGACTTGCTGACCTCTGGTAGGACGATGAAGGCTCCAGTCATGATGGTGAGGACAATGTTGATCCCAAACAACCAGCGCAGGAATATAAAGTAGGAGGCCACGCCTGACCCAAAGTGACCTCAACAAGACACAGGAAACATCTACTGAGACATGTTGATATGATGCACAGTCACAAACTCTATTGTATGTTTCTGTGCCCTGAAAAGAACAAACACCATCTAGTATGACCATACTGAGGGATGACTGTCCCGAAAAAAAGGAATTTAGGTCTAGGTGAGTCAAGTACTAAACTTTCCATTACATCACTGGATATATAGCAATTATAGCATTACTGTTATTCATTGTGTAAAATAGATGACTTACTTTCTATTTTCTTGATCCTCACTTCCCAGGGAATGAACAGAACCACGATGTTGTAAAGCACACGTGAGAGTTTCTTCAGCAGCTGGAGGAGGAGAAGGCAGTTTTGAGGAGCACTTTAAAGACTTACTGAAACCTCTGAGTGACACACACCTCTGCAATGGGGCAGTAATAACATGAAACACAAAACATAGAACATAAGTCCCTTCATAATTACAATGATAATACTTTGTGTTTATAGAGAGTTCTGAAGATACGCAAACACTTTACATGGAAAACTAGAAAGGTGCAGCTCTCCGCCAGGTGAGCACAAGAGACTCAGACATAACATTTAGCTGGCGCTTTTATCCAAAGCGACTTACAATTATACAATGTAGAACAGCTACGGGGAGCAATTCAGGGTTAAGTGTCTTGCTCAAGGACACATCGACTAGGGCGGGCCGTGAGCGAGGATCAAACAGCCGATGCTTGGATTGAAAGACCCACATGCAAACCACTGACCTACAGCCTCCCCACAGACGAGTAGTCCAAGAGGACGTGTCACACAACAGATACGCTGTCTAAAAAGGCTGAGCGGCGGCGATGCACTCAGTATTCATATATTATGTGGATGAGGTTAGGCAAAAGGCCCATGTAAACATCCAGCAATCACTATTGGCTTAGAACACAGGTTTTGAAGAGATATACTCATAAACTTATTCTGTCTTTGCTTCTGAAGCATAACATTTCGGAAGTAAATGTGAATCATAGGTGTTTCAGGTGTTCAAACCCAGCTGTTTTCTGTTTCTGGAGAGGGTAGTCTTTGGTGTAACAGCTGTCTCAGATCAATGACAAGCATTCACACACATTCTCACATAGGTAGCACTATTTAGGATGTCATTTTGTTGCACATATTCATGTTGTCCACATAAGACCTGATCTGTGAAGCTCTTTACGTCATCAGAAAATCAGAACTGAGATGATAATTGTTAATCAAGATAATGTCAGCTGGACCCATAATTCTCATTTTCAATTATCTGTGAGCCAAACTGTAAAATAAACAAGTCATCATCAGACTGCTCACTAAAATGTATGCTAATGGGGCCTGAACATTTTAATTAAACAGAGCCTTTACAACGGACTATAAATTCACTCATGCTGCTGTGCTACAGTTGCAAAGCTTTATTTTCCCTCTCTGGAAATAAGTGCACGCAATACAGCGAAAATGATCCACAGCATGTGTGTGTTGGGCTCACAGGAGGCAGCCTGCACAAAGGACAGCCAGCATGTTTGATTATCATCTGGTTACTGCAGTGCAGTACAATAACAGAAAGAAGCTCCCCTCAGCATACACTCAAACAGAATAAATGCAGTTGTGTGTCGAGCACATATTTTATTAAAATCAGCCAGAGCAAAGCCATCTTTGTTGTTTTCAATTTCATATTCAGGATAAATCTGTTCCACCTTTACAACAAATCTGTTCCACCTTTCAATTTCATATTCAGGACAAATCTGTTCCACCTTTCAATTTCATATTCAGGACATATTCTGTTCCACCTTTACAACATGGTAAATAAACACAAGTCCTTAACTCCACAATCTTTCTCTGTGGCTAGGTGCGATGGGGGGGCCTTGGTCACCCCTTGATGATGATAACCACCATGCTCCATCAACAAAAACAATGTATCACACAAGTTATTTTAAAAAGGTTATTTTGTTAGTTATTTTGTTAGTTATGTGACAAATAAGTCAACGTTAGATCACATCAGAGGGACTATGGATTATACACACAGTGCATGACTGTTCGTAGGTATTGCGATGACATGTGTATGAGAACAACCAGACCAAAAGGAGCCTTGAGAATACAATAAATATTCTAAACCAGAAGTTTGGTGTCATCCTGACATTTGGTTGTATGTTTTATTTTAACCAATCAGTGGTGGTATGAAACACTTTGATTCTTTCCATGTCTGCGCACACAATGTAATGTTAACCCTTGAAGGTTAACATTATGCAACATATTAAAAGTGGAAATTCTAATGGACTACAAACAGTTTTTCATTCTCTACAAACTGCATTCAAAGCTATGGGATCAAAAACATACTGTGAGTATGAATGACATACATACATCAGCTCCTGCAGTCTGGTAACCTCTGGTTCTGGTGAGTCGGCCCTCATACTTCAGAACGATCTCTCTGGCCTGCCTGGGACACAAAGACACAAGTGGTAGCTCACTAAGTACATGTACTCACAAATTGACTGGACTTGTATTCTTAACTCAAATACGTCCATTTCCATCTAGTACTACTCCACTCGATTTGTGAGGGAAATATTGTACTTGTAACCTCCATCTGAGGGATGTGATTATTAACTGGGAGAAAAACATTTTTAAAAGGAATGATAAGTGGTGGTTGCACATGCTTGGGTGTCCTGGAAAAATTATAGTGGATGAGTGAGAGTTCACGACGACCATATTGTGAAAGTGAATGTTTGCCAATTCAAAAACACATAGGTCAATCCAAAACAAATGCAACATCAGAAACATCCTGCAAATAAAGCAGTGGCGGGCCGTCAGGGCCTTCAAAGCCTTCTCTGAAGGCCTAAACAGAATCACAAAGTTATAGCTATTTTATTAATTTTCTTATTTAAATTAAAAAAAATTAAAAGTATATCTATTTTATAAAGTAATTGTATTTCACAAATACACTACATGTATTATAATTATTCTCATTGCACAGACAGGAGTCTCATGTGACTCTGGTATTCCTCATGCATAGGTAGCTGCTTAACAGCATCGTTATCCAATCACATCGCATGTTGATGGTCACGTGGGCCGTCTAACCAATCACACGTCCAGGCTTCTAGAAGACTCTCTCAACTATTTTAAACGGGTTTGTCTTCCACGTATTTTAAACGGGCTTCTTCCATATGGAAGAAGCCCGTTTAAAATAGTTGAGAGTCTTCTAGAACCCTGGACGTGTGATTGGTCACACGGCCTGCGTGACCATTAACATGTGCTGTGATTGGTCATTTGGCTACCGTGACTCGTCATCTAACAGAAAACTATAGCACGGTTCATGTTATTGAAACTGTTGTTTCGAGAAGTAATTGAATTTATAGTATTTTAGTTATTTCATCTATGGCTGAAGGAGGACTAGAACCGGACTTGGTGGCAGATTTACTTGCAACACCATTCTCAAGGAGGACGTTTGAGGAAAAGCACGAAATCGTAGCAAATGGCCGCCCTACCCCACAGCTAACAGCCTTGACCCAGCAAGAAAAAACATGTATGCGTCACTTTCAGTTCGCCAACTACGATATTCCTGGATGACAGCATCGGAGAAGAGTTGCCAACTGTATTGCTGGGAATGCCTTTAATTTGGACTGAGCATCTTGGTTTTTACTGCCACTGTGGAGCGGACATTCTCAGCCTTAAAACGCATCAAAACTACCTCCAGAAACGCAACTGTGGAGGCTCGGCTGTCCAGAGGGACACACAACCGCGTCATCGAACTCTTTCTTCGCAAAGAGAGGAGAATGGACTTTGTTTTTAATTGAGCATCTGGTGAGTTCACTGCTTTTTTCTTTTTACATCTGCAGTAGCGTTAATGTGTCTATGAAAAGAAACGTTGCAAGCTTGTCCCAGTGGAAATGTTTTGCACCTGTCGGCCACCATTCAAACCAGTACATTGACCCATATCCTTCTAAAACCAGAAGAGTAGCATACCGGTTCCATTAAAATAAACTACACATCTAAAATGATTGTGTAGCTTTACAGTCCATTAGACAGAGAAACCAGCTCATCCAGCACTTGGGTCAACTAAGAGGGCTATGAGCCATGTATGCTACACTCTAAGGAAAAGAAACTGTAGTTTTTACAATAGTGGCATACAGGGGTCCTATTTTGTCACATTCTATTTTTATATTTGATTTTTACGGTGAGTAAAAAAAAAATGGGATGTGATATAGGAGCAGTCATTGCAGTGGGAGTAATCGCTGACATTCAGCCTGAGATTAAAGAGGGTGTAAAAGCGCAGACTTGCATCCCATCCTTGATGATGGTAATAAAACCTCTGCAGTAATAACAAACTGCCCATATAAAAGCTGTTATCCATGGCACATACTCAGCACATCTTGAGCTCTCTATCTCCAGGTTTTCCCTGGCTCAGCCTGTTCTCTATCTACTGGTCTAATTACATCCAGTCAACCCATGGAAGAGCTTCTTTAGACTTCACAAGGTTCATGTGGGATTTGGACACCTGGCAGAATGTTCACACATGTTGAAACATCTTTCACAAAGATGTTTGCTAAATGTAAATGTTAACAAGGTAAATGGTAGTAAATAGTTATAACTTAATGAAAATCAAAGTATATTTTTAAGTATTCAAAAACTGTTAAATTCAAATCTGGCTGTGCAACATTTATGAAATACATTACTATGCTAATATGACTTATGCCTAAGCTCTGTGACTTCTAGTAGGAGTAAGCAGTTAAATAGGACGCACACACATGAATCAGCCCATAAATATGTACAAAAACTATTCTTCAGTGGACCTCTGAGTTATAAACAAGGTGGAGATCTGCAGAACTTCTAGAACTAACCATGTCTCCTCAAAATGACATCCATGTACTATTAATCTGCAGCAAATACATTTTATACATACACGGTTTGAATGAATATTGATGTTTTTAAGATGAAAGGCATTTTTTGTGATATGCTTGACGTGGTGTTCAAAAGAGAGGGTTGGATCAAAGATGATAAAGATGACACCAAGGTTACAGATGTGTGGCTCGCATGGCTTCTCCTACCATAGCTACGCTGATGACACCCAACTGATCCTCTCGTTTCCCCAATCTGAAACACAGGTAGCAGCATGAATCTCTGCCTGTCTGACTGACATCTCTCAGTGGATGTCCGCACACCACCTGAAAATTAACCTGGACAAGACTGAACTTCTCCTCCTTCCAGGAAAAGGCTCTCCCACCTACGACCTGACTATTAACTTCAACAACTCAGTGTTGGCTCTGACTCCGACTGCCAGGAACCTCGGTGTGACACCTGTCAGTCAACTCTCCCTGACTGCCAACATCACCGCAACAACACGCTCCTGTAGGCACATGCTATACAACATCAGGAGAATACGACCTCTTCTCACTCAGAAGGCAGCACAGGTTCTGGTCCAGGCTCTGGTCATCTCACATCTAGACTACTGTAACTCCCTCCTGGCAGGTCTACCTGCTAATGCCATTCGACCTCTACAGCTCATCCAGAATGCAGCTGCTCAACTGGTCTTCAACCTCCTAAATTTACCACCTCCTCTGCGACCTTACCGGTGGCTGCAGCATCCGCTTCAAAACAT
Source organism: Cyclopterus lumpus (assembly GCF_009769545.1). Lineage (NCBI taxonomy): Eukaryota > Metazoa > Chordata > Actinopteri > Perciformes > Cyclopteridae > Cyclopterus > Cyclopterus lumpus. The sequence goes on along the minus strand of NC_046968.1, from coordinate 2,025,110 downwards.
TGGTACTTGCGTACCGTGCTGCGAACAGATCGGGTCCGGTCTACATCCAGGACATGGTCAAACCGGTTGAATGCACTTATTGTAAGTCGCTTTGGATAAAAGCGTCAGCTAAATGACATGTAATGTAATGTGTGTGGAAGCAGGAACAGAGGTGCCATCAATGGAGAGGGAGACGTTGTGATGGGATTTGTTTAGTGATTTGCGGCCGATGATGATGATGATGATTTCAGATTTGTAGCTGTTGAGTTTGAAGAGCTTGGCTTGCATCCAGGTCTTTATATCTGTGAGGCAGTTGCTGATAATGGAGTTGGTAGTGGGAGTGATGGATTTCATGGAGATGTAAAGCTATGTGTCGTTGCTGTAGGAGTTCTTTCACATGGCGTTCTCCAAAAAGAGGAATGTAAACAGCGAGACAAGAGCCTTTAACAAATTACCAAATTATTAACAGTTAAACACGTACGTATATGCCGTAATGATTATTAAAAGTAGCAATGTGAAGCGGCACTACGAGACAACTCTTTTGAGCAAATGTTCCCACTCACATTCAAAATGAAAGCATAGAAAATATACCTAGAGCCCGAAATGATCAGACACATTAATTCACTGTCCAACATGCTATGTTAACAAAGAGGGAATTAGAGCTGGATTAAGAGGTTTCCAGAACCACAGTTAAATTCCCTGCACACAAATGCATCTTTTATCAAAAGATGAAAAGAATATAATCTCATGTTGTTGTTTTTTTTGACATCACTTCACCCTGAATTAACTGAATTTAAAGCTGTAGGGAAAAGACAACTTGATTTAAGTTGAAGTTGATTTAATGTACAGTGTATGAATGTTAGTTAGTCCTGATGGACAGGTGGCACCTTGCATGGTAGCTCCTCCCATCAGTGTATGAATGTTAGTTAGACCTGATGGGCAGGTGGCACCTTGCATGGTAGCTCCTCCCATCAGTGTCTTAATGGGTGTGAATGGGTGAATGATGACTTGTAGATGACATGTATACTTGAGAAAATGTATTTATTATTAGATGATGTAATATTTATAATTCATCCAGTTAAAACCAATGATGAATATTGTTGAGATATTATTATCTTTCTTTTCTTTTAAATCATAGCGCAAGTTAGACATTATTTTGATGTTCCGGATCTTTGTATGAGGAAATTCTCTCTAACTGGACCTTGTTGAATTTGAGTTTGTGGCAGTGGGGTGTGGTTAGACTCAGCTGTAGAGTGGGTGGAGCGGGGGTGTGGCTCAGGGAACAGTGCCGGAATGATGTCTAATCAGTCTCAGCTGGGGCTGAGGGTTAATCAGTCTCAGCTGGGGTTAATCGGGTTGTCTTTTCTCAATAAAGAGCAGGAGGGACTGAGAGGTGAGAGGAAAGAGCGAGGAGCGTCACCAAGCCTGTATGTGTGTTTGTTGGTAATAAAAGCATTTTGGAACTACCTCAAGCTATGTGCTGCCTCTGTGCAAGTCCGAGACTCACCGGGTAACAGGGAAACCTGTTACAGAGTTGTACAACTCTGAAATAAACAGTCAACAGACAGATGTCTGACGTAGACTGTAGGCCAACGCCTCACCTGAAGATTCTAAGGCAGCTTGTTATTTTGAGCGTCTCTCAGCAGCTTCAGTTTGCTTGCATAGTCTTGCCCTGCTGTTAGTAAGTAGTTGGCTTTCTACAAATAACAACTGATGACTGTAAATGTAGATTGTATAGAGGTAAAACACTGCCCCCGTTTTTTTCAGTGTTTTACCCAAATTACCACATTTCCCTAACCAAAGTGCCTTCGTAGCCTAGACTTAACCACATGCTCCTGTGGACACAAACCGTAGTCTGTGGTGTCACACACTTTCAGCAGTGGAAGAACTGCTGCCAGGGAACATAATACACAGCAATTGCTTTCTGTCCAAAATGCATTTGGCAAACCATTTAGCAGTAAAGTGTACATTTGTAGGAGTTATCTTGTCACACTCATGTAGCACAAGATGCAAACTAATAAGGAATACTGTAGATCAGTTAGATAGCTTAGTATCAGTTAGCTGTTCATCTTTGGATGTATTTCAGTAACACAGCCGGATACACAGTCGTTATACCTCTCGTGGTTTTGGTGAGTGAGCTGCTAAGTCATACTCACATTAAATTCAGTGACATTAACGTATCTATAGCACTTTCATTAAGAAAAGTAGCCTTGTGAGTGTGTTCACAGCAGAAGAGGAGGGAAAGAGTAAACTATCACTCCACAGACACAGAAGGAACAATCACACTTGGGGGTACTTTAGGACTTTGAGCTTGCGTCTCATTGGCCATGGTCTGGTCCGAATGTTGGCGATGATCTCCTTCTGGTACTGAATGTTCTGGAACATCTCCTCTGGATCGTTGCTGTCCACCCGCTCTTCCTCTTTATCTTCATCATCCGAGGAGCTGCAAAAGAAGACAATGAAAAAGGGACCAGTCTGCTAACAGTTAAGAAAAACTATTGTTTTGGGCTGACCCCAAATGTTTCACTCAATAAAAGAGTAATAAAAGAGAGGATTAGAAAGATGATTTTATAGCCTTAAATGTTTGAGATCAGATTAAACCAATTAGATGATACTCATGGTAATGATAAATAGACTGTACTTGTATAGATCTTTTCTAGTCCTACGACCACTCAACGCTCTTCAACACTACATGACATCATTCACCCATTCACACCCGTGACTGTGGGTCAGTGGTGATCAGGGTCGTCCTTCAATCAGAGGATGGTTCAATCCCCGGCTCTGCAATGGATGAATGATGTTGTGTTAAAGTGCTTTGGGTGGTCGGAAGACTAGAAAAGTGCTATACAAGTATAGGTCCATTTACCATTTACACCCAATCATACACTGATGGGAAGAGCCCCCATACAAGGTGCCACCTGCTCATCAGGACTATCTAACCATTCATACATGACATACGTGACATCTACGGGAGACATTTGGGAAAGGCTAGTTTATTTGTATCACACATTTCAACAAGGCAATTCAAAATGCTTCACATGAAACCATTAAGCATCAAAACATAATGCAAAAGAAAACAAGATGTCAGAACAATTAAGAACATTCATAAAAACATTAAAAAGCTCAAAATAGAATAACTGTTGCAGTACAAATTAAGTAATACAATGCAGTAGTGAAATGCAGGAATATATTAATTGAATCTGGTTAAATTAAAGGCAATAGCAAACAGAAAAGTCTGCAATCTGGATTTAAAGGAGCTGAGGGTCTCTGATGTTCTCTGAGGGTATCTGAAGGTCTCTGAGGGTCTCCGCAGACCTGCAGCTTTCAGGGACTTTTTTCCAGATATGTGGAGCAGAAAAACTGAATGCTGATTCTCCGTGTTTAGTTCGGACGCTTGTAACAGAAAGTAGACCAGTCCCAGACGACCTGAGGGGTCGGCATAGTTCATAAGGTAGCAGCAGATCACAAATGAAGTTCAGATCGGAAGACCATCCTTTACGCTAGGATCGTAGGCCTCTCACTTTTACTGCTCCCTCACCAGCAGCACATATTCTATACCGGATGTCACTGTCAGAGGAGTCATAGACTCTATCAGCTGTTTAACAGCTGGGCGCCCCCAGCCAATAGTGCAGAGTCACACCCTCTTTGTTAGCTGTTTTTATCAGCTGATAAAAACAGCTAACAAAGAGGGTGTGACTCTGCACTATTGGCTGGGTTGCTGTCTCCTCTAAATGTTCTGGATCCCCTTCTCTAGCGTCCTGCTGCTGTTTCATGCGACCCTGCGCCTCCCCAGCACCATCCACCTTCTCAGATATAGCACCCCATCTGCATATCCAGGCAACTCCAGCAGAGATTTATATATTGCTCAGGGCAAACACAACGCAATCTCCTCGTTGAGTTCAAGCGCCAAATAACTCCTGATTGAAATATATTCAGGCCCTTAACCATTCAATGCTTTATAAACCAGGAGCAGGATTTTAAAATGCATCCTGTGTTGGACAGGAAGCCAGTGCAAAGACCTTAGAATTGGAGTAATCCACTTTCTTGGTCTTAGTAAGGACTCGAGCTGCAGCGTTCTGATTTACTTTTTACAGAGACCTGTGAATGCACCGTTAGAGTAGTCAAGTCAACTGAAGATAAATACATGGACACGTTTCTCTAAATCCTCTAATCCTTGATATATTCTTCAGGTGATAGTAGGCTGATTTTGTAATTGTCTTGATATGGCTGTTTAGGTTAAGGTCTGAATCCATAACTACACCTAGATTTCTGGCTTGGTTTGTGGTTTTTAACATCAGTGATTGAAGCTGAGTGCTGACTTTCAATCGTTCGTCCTTGGGACCTAAAACAATGACTTCCATTTTATCTTTATTTAATTGAAAAAAGTTCTGGCACATCCAGTTCTTGATTTCTTCAATGTATTTAGCCAGCCCTTGTATGGGATAATAGTCCCATAGTGATATAGTTATTTAGTTAGTTGTGTGTCGTCTGCATAGTTATAACACATTTTGTTGCTTTTCATACCTCTAGAAGAGGCCCCAGTATTAGACCACATGTCATCCTAGTCAGCTCTGATGTGTAATTAGCTACAGACACAAAGTATTGTCGGTCGTTCAAGTAGGATTCAAACCAGTTAAGTGCTGCGCCAGAGAGTCCTACACAGACTTTTAGTCTGTTTAGTAGTATGTCATGATCGACCGTATCGAATGCAGCACTGAGATCCAGTAATGCTACGACATATCTACAAATATACACAAATATACACTGACATCCAGTTGTACTGTTTTTGCAGTTTCAGTACGGTGGTGCTGACAAAAGCCGGACTGGAAGACATCCAAACTGTTATTTTCGGCCAAGAAGTTGTTCGGCTGTTGAAAAAACACTTTTTTCATTATTTTACTTAAAAATGGGAGGTTTGATGTTAGCCTATAATTTTTAATTATTTCGGGGCCTAAACTAGCCTTTTTTTAAGAGTGATTTAATAACTGCAGTTTTTAAGGCTTGTGGGAAGACATGAGTGAGTGATGTAAAAAAGACCAGCCCCTGCTTCCTGCATCCAGCCCCTCTGCCTCCTCCTGCCTCCGGCCATGGCCCTGCTGATGCCCCCCCTCCCCTCTACCGTCTTCTGTTTCATGGGTTGTGGAGGTCTGGATCATGGTCCATGCCTACTAATTATTCATACATTTCATTGTCATATTCATTGAATGTGTAGTAAATCTGTAATGCTGTTCATCTGTACACGTGACATCTAATTGCTTCTGTCCATCCGGGGAGAGGGATCCTCCTCTGTTGCTCTGCTGAAGGGTTCTTCCCTTTTTTCTCTGTGAAAGGGTTTATTTCTATTATTTGGGAGTTTTTCCTCATCCGATGTGAGGTCCTGGGACAGGGATGTTGTATGGCAAATTTGTGATTTGGGCTATACAAAATAAACTGAATTGAATTGAACTAATGACCTCCTTTTAGCAGTAGATAGGGAGAGCACAGTTTACATTTTTTTAGACTAAAGTGCAGCTTTTGACACCGTAGTAGCATCAAGGACGCTGGACTTAACTGATTTTATTCTTACCTTTTAGAAATAACTTACTCGGTCACCATAGTTATTTATTCAACTCACATTACCTGTGGTGTACCATAAGGTTGCAGTTATTATTATTATTACTACTCAGAGGAGACCATTTCCTAAAGGCAGCTATCCCAAGCAGTGTAAAGGCAAATAGTAAAAAAAACGTTAAACACCAGGCTGCTGGTAAAATTATTTTATGCACCGTGGATTTGGTTTGTGTCTTAGTTTACAGTTCAGCTTACTGTGCAAACAGAGAAGTTAAAGTATGTGTCCTCATACCACTCATGGACTAAATATTGTATGTGTGCATCACATAACCGATTGTATTAGAAACATTTGAAATGAAGATCTGTGACAGTCAATGTGTTTCATTTAATTTGACCAATTAGTAGTTAATTAGATTAAATTATTTTACTTTGACTGTTGACTCTAAGCCTAATTGATGCACGCTCATCAAATCATAACTTTCATTAATCATAACAACATCCTCAAATTTGTTGATTTGCATTCTGTCAAAAATCCTGATTTATGCTCTAATTGCTGGCAAATTCTGGTGAATGGAATAACTATGATTAGTGCTGATCAATACTGTATCCCCTTGTCCAGTTGCTAATCAAAAGACAAGGAGAATGATGCATGCAGGGTAACATTATAGGCATATGATGCAGGAATTGTCATGTAGGTCTATCTGCGGGTGCACAGTACCACAGGACACGCTAGGATAGGAAAATATCATGGTTTGGGTTAAAGTGTTAATCCCAGGAATTATTTTAGGGTGTGTGTCTCATAGTAAAGTTGGTGTGTCATGTAGCCTGCTGGACTGCAGATGCCCCCTTCTATTTGAAAACACATCATTCAAAGTTGGTCCCCAGCCCCAACTCGGCCACAACAGAAGCGACGTCCACTGATCGCGGTGACCAGAGGAGAGCCCAGTGTCTCACCTTCAGCATCACATGCTGTGAAAGAGACAGCAAAGCCCAGATTTTCTCCTATTTTGGTGTTTCAGAATGCAATATTTGCCTTCTTCGTAGCAAATATTCTCTTAAATGTGTTGTACGGAGTAACTGTCTGTTAATTGTGCATATGACTAAAAGGGAGCATTTCTTTATGTTAATGTATTTTTTAAAATATTTCACCACCTTTCATCTTGTGTATCATCTTCAAATATATAATATATCCTGTGCAACGTATCACAAGAATCAAATCGCATGTATAATATTTTGAGTTTAAAGTAATTAGGTATGTTGAGTGGTGGGACAATGCACTTCTTCAATTGCATTGTCCCTCGATAATGTTTTTGTAATAAATGCTATGTACATTTTTTAAATATCTCAAAGAGAATGAGCCAGACAGACAGAAAAGCAGACAGGCTTGGAGAAATCCTGATAGAAGTAAGATCAATCAAAAGAAGAAGAGTGAGCAGAGCAGACTCACCCTTGCTGGTGGTCCTGGTAGGCTGAATAAATCCTTCTGGAGTTCTTCCTGATACTTTTGTGCCTCTTGGCTGCAGACAGAGACCTGCTGCTGCCAACCAAAGGCTCAGACACTGTACTCATGCTGCCTCGCTGGTCAGTGTGGGAGCAGACACTGCATGCTGCTCAGCTGACTCGACTGGGGGGACTGTAGTGGAGCGACCTGCTGCTCTGGACCCCACTGGAGCATCATACACTACACTCCAGCAGTCTGGGCTGAAACATACTCTCTCATCAGACCAATCACAGCCATACTGACTGCTTAAAGGGACAGCCCCAGAGGCTAGACATCATGTCAGATGCCTCTAACTACTACATCAGTTTAACCAATAAGGTATGGGTGTGTATTATAAGGAGATCAGTTGTTAAAATATGATAAAAACAATAATAGGAAAGTGCTCATTAGAACAGTTACCAGCTCAAAGCCTTCTTTTTGTCATTTAAAGAAAAGCCTAGCTGTGCTGAGGGCAACGGCACTCTCTCTAAAAACTGTAGTAATATTTTGAGCTTTGTGTTAAAAATGCACTTCATCATTTCATATTTCTAATTTTTAATATTTAATTTTTCAAAATCATTTAACCATCCTGTTGATTATGTGTGAATTTTATGATCATGAATTATTTTAATTTGATTTTAATTATTATTTTTATTTATCCATCCACCAACTCCACTGGTTGTATAGTAGTCTATGAAAAAAGTGCTTTACTCTCCTGACAAGTTGTGGTTTATTCATGTAATTCGCGCCTTAGAGGGGGCGTGGCTTATCTCCGTGGCTTTACTCCATGGAAACAGTTATCATTTCCACCATCCACCATGGAAGAAATAACCACTAGTTCTGCTTTATATTTGTTGTGGACATCTCATAAACGTCAGAACATCTAACGCCCTGGTGTCTGGGTTCATAACATCACCCGTAGGCTCACACAGCTCAGTGAATTTTACCGACTAAGTCTCAATAATTTCCGCTTCCAGCGCTACTAGAGCAGCAGCAGCCAGGGGGGCGGAGCGTCTCAACGCTGATTGGCTTTCGCAACTCAGCACCATTCGCGCCACCCAGCGAAAATTCGCGCCATTCGCAACCATTCGCGTCTGTGCATTGAATTTGCATGGAAACACTTTTGGTGTGAACGCAGCATTAGAGTTAAACAGACCATAAAGCTCCAGAACCGCATGCGTATTAAAAATGTTTTAATATTTTTTTAGTCACAGAGAAAAATAGATAGTTAAATTCTGCGTGGACATATTCATTTGCTTTCACTGTCAACAATTCTGGCTTACCTGTATGCTTGATATGTGGCAAGAAATTAGCAAACAACAAAAGAACAAGCACAGAGCATCAGTAAAAGTATCAAGCTGCAGACGAGCGAAGAAGAGCGATTTCTCACCTTCTGCAGCAAACAGATCACAGTAAATGTATTGTTTTCTGTTTGGTAGATATGATTTGAGCCAGGAGAGAGCAGTTCCTGTGATTTTTGAGGGACGATTCGAGGCCGGAGACAAGGATATTGTGGTTGATTGTGTCGAAGGCTTCAGTGAGATCCACGATAACGAGAATATTAACGTGGCCAGAGTCTGAGGAGAGGAGGAGGTCATTGGTGACTTTGAGAAGGGCTGTTTCGGTGCTGTGCTGTGAGCGTTAACCGGATTGAAATGGCTCGAACAGATCGTTGGAAATGAGGTGGGTTTTGAGTTGTGCAGCGACGACGCGTTCCAGTATTTTTGACAGGAAGCGAAGATTTGAGATGGGCCAGAAATTGCTCATGGTCTCAGGGTCGAGTCCAGGTTTCTTGAGGATAGGGGTGACATCAGCCAGTTTAAGTGTGTCGGGGACTGAGCCGGAGTTGAGGGAGGAGTTGATTATTGCTATGATGAGTGGAGCGATGGCTTAAGACATTCCTTGGTGAGAGTAGATGGAGTAAATTCCTGTTGTGAATGAAGAGAGCTCCAAAGGGGACACAGGGGAGAACTGAGAAAGGGGCTGAGGGGTGAATATTGGGAGGGCAGGTTACTGTCCACTCCCTAAGGAACTCTCCCCCCATCACCTGAGATATTCTCCATCACACACCACTTTCAAAACAGCACACATTTATTTAAATCTGCTTTAAACCTGTGATGCTAGTTCAGTATGTTTGTGTTTTGGTTCTTACTGTTATGTCATGTCTTGTGTATATTGTTGTTGCTTCTACACATTTTCTCCTCTATATAAGAGTTTGATATTGTTATAACAAGTAAAATACCAATGCAATGTCAAGAATTGTCTTTATTCTTGTTCTATAATTTCATGAATATATAATATGACTATATATGAACTGTGATAACAAATAGCTTTTGCGGCTCCAGACACATTCATTTGGTGAAAATAGGGCAAAATGGCTCTTTGGATAGGAACAGTTGCTGACCCCTGCTCTAGGGTGTTGTCCGGTCTGGAGTATTTTTGTCAGATACAACTTTCAAAATGCCAAACTTGAGGATTCAACACCATACAATGTATCGACCTTCAGGATAAGCAACTTTAACTTTTGTTCTCAGACATATTCAGAATATTATAATGGGTATATTTTCAATTCAATTCAATTCAGTTTATTTTGTATAGCCCAATATCACAAATTACTAATTTGCCTCAGAGGGCTTTACAATCTGTACACATACGACATCCCTGTCCCAGGACCTCACATCGGATCAGGAAAAACTCCCCAAAAATAACCTTTGACAGGGAAAAAAGGGAAGAAACCTTCAGGAGAGCAACAGAGGAGGATCCCTCTCCCCGGATGGACAGAAGCAATAGATGTCATGTGTACAGATGAACAGCATTACAGAGTTACATAAACACATTACATGAATATGACAGAAATGTATGAATAATTAGTAGTAGGCATGGATCACGATCCAGACCTCCACAATCCATGAAACAGAAGGAGGTAGAGAGGAGGGCGGGGTATATCAACAGGTCCATGGCATGAGGCCGGCTCACCAGGCAGGAGGCATCAGACACAGCCAGGTCCAATGGACCCTATGAGACGTGAAGTCACAAAGACTCCGGGGAGTCACATTTATACACTCGTATTTAAGTCTGCATGAGGACATTTTTTATACAGTAATAGTGTAATGTACCTTATGTTCACTTGGCTCCTGCTCTGAGGGGCTGAATGAAGGACTAACAGATGTCTCTTGTAATTGGTGGCTGCTTGAGTCTATCTACTCAGAGGAGTACTTCTGACCAATGTGTCTTTGTCCATGGGAACCAGTCCCAACTTATAACTTTAGATGAAAAACCTGGATGTTCAACTCAATCCCCTTGAGTGATCCTGTAGAGAGGTTAGACATAGAGCTTGTTGGAACTTCAAAGCCTGAGGAACTGACATTAACAACTGATGTGGGGTCTTGTCTTTTGCTGCCAGTGTTAAACCGTTTAAGCCCGAGAGCCCCCAGAACCTGGGCTACAAGAATATATAAGCTTATCATGCTCCAAACACAACTCAAACATCAACTTTATGAATGACAAAATATCAATATTAATATTTCGCAAACATTTCGACCACTCGCAACGTTTGTGGCTCTTATGTTCGTTAGCATTATGCTATAATAAAACGAACACATTAGCTCTCGAAAAGCAGACAATCTATAGATTCACAAGATATCCATCAAGTCCCATTCCAACAAAGCTTTAGCGATATCTCAACCAACATAACCATGCATACAAAAAAAAATCCAAGCGATTGTAGAGAAATATGACTTACATTGATGATAAAAGCCGATCTCTTCCTATAATGCACAGAAAAGCATTCTTTGGGCGCGGTAAAATAATTGATTAATGACCTCATGCTATATCTATTTCTAACCACTTTTCCTTGACCTCTGTGGAAAACATCACGGGGTCAAGGAAAGATGGGAAGGAAAATTCATGAGGAGTTAGGAAAAGACAACCGCGGTGTTTAGAGAATCCGACTCCACTTTCACTAAACTACGTAGTTATGATGCGACGGCAGGCGCATGTTAGTGACGTCAGTCTGCAGCGGTGAAACTACAATGTTCTGAAGATTGACTACATAAAAAACGCATCTTAGAGACTTCATCTGTCTTCTTACAGTGTTGCGTCATGCAGACGACATGAACAACCCAGTTCAAAGTATTACTGTATTATTAACACAAACAACCTGGGTAAAAGTATGACTTTATTAACGAGGTTGGAATAGAAATGAAAGAAGAATATAAACGTAAAACCAAGGGATCGTCACAGAGAGTACAAAGCTACCAAACTGTCTCATTGTTCAGTTGCATAGTTGCATGTCCTTGAGCAAGACTGAACCTCCAGTTGCTCCCCGGGCGCTTCACTGCAGCCCACTGCTCCTTAATAACTAAGGATGGGTCAATGCAGAGAAGAATTTACCCACAGCGATAAATATAAGTGTACATTTCTTTCTTTCTTTTAAACTTGCTGAATTAAATATGTTTTCATATCCCTCTTTGTTGTTATAGTTTAAATGCAGATTATAATCTGATCATAAGAATATGTAGACAATAGTTCGTGAAACACCACACAAGTCAGTTTGACCTATAGTGTAACATAACAATTTAAAAATTGTTATGGGACAAAGTAGTTGATTCAAAAGATGATAATCAAAAGCATGATTGGACAAAAGGGACCAGCATTGTTGCAGCCAATAACCAGCTGTTTAGTATACATCCCAATGAACCCTTTTTAATTATTGCCTATAAAAAAGCAGCTGGGGAGCATCACAGCTGAGCGTTAAATTGGAGATGTGGAGCTTGCTGCTGCTGCTGTATGGCTCACCTTGCAGCAGAATCATAGGCACATAGGAGGAGGGCACGACGGCGCAGGCTCATGACAATGTATACACAAATGTTAAGATGATGTGGATATGGATATTAAACATTGATCATAGAGCTTGAATCAAACACCATCAAACAATTAATGAAATTGCTCCTGCATGTCACATGTGAAGTCAGCCTTCAGGGTTTCCTGCATTAAATCTCCTTGTGTTCAGCCGAAAAACTTACTTGGTTATAGGTTTAGGTCCTCTTGGTGGTGTACTGGCTGACACATGGTCTGCCGTACACTGTTGTGTTTTAACATGGTACATCACATGTGTGATGCCATCTTGTCTCTCCTGGACAAAGTGGTCCGCTTCCCCCCCTCCGTGGCAGAATATGCTTTAAAGGGCCAAGGCTTCCATCATCTTTCGAGCAGCCCAGCCTTCAGCCACTGTGTGAGATGCATTGATGGATGCCACAAGGCTCCCCATGATCCACACTCCCAAGATTACTTGAACAGGAAACTGTGCCACTCTGTCCAGCTTCAAGCAATCTGTGACAGCACTGGACTGGACAGTATATGGACATATTTGTTGGTTACCCTGGTTCAGAAATAGTCCAGTATTTGTCAGGGGTTGTTACCCACTAGCTGGTTTCTTCATTGTGGGGGATGGGGGATAACCATGTGTGGCGGCGGGGTGTGGTTAGGCTCAGTTGCAGAGGCGAGTGGCTCAGGGAACAGGTGCCAGGAAGAGGCCTAATTGGATCAGTTGATGTGTGTCTCTTCCCTATATTAGGTTTGATAGGGATGGAGGCACAAGACAGGAGAGCAGAGGCACAGTCTGCTAGACAATAAAGGATATAGAGAAATATACCCTGAGTGTGCTCATCCGTTGGTGCTGGGGGGGGGGGGGGGCGGGGACTCATATGTGACAGGAGCTTGTTACACTGGCGCCCCACAAGCTCCTGTGACATATGGGTTTCCCTCTACCTGGCACCTGTTCTCTGAACCACTCCCTAGGCAGCTGAGCCTAACCATGCCCCGCCGCCACACCATGTTTGCGTTAACCAATTACCCTCATCACCCCATACCGTGAACCAGTGAGTGGGAGAGTGCAGATGTGCTTCAATGCTCACCATTCAACAGCTTGATGTATCATAAAGAGGGCCTTTGGCAAGATGACTGGCAGACTTTCTGGGGAAAACCTGATCTGATAAGGAGAGACGGCATTCATCCCACTTTGGATGGAGCGGGTCTCATTCCTGCAAATATGACCAAGTTGATTAACAGACTTAATCCAGAAGCATAGTTGTAGTCTTACACCCTTCTCTGCACTTCCACTCGAGCAGTTACCCACCCAAAACTCTATAGAGACTGTGTCTGTCCCACGGCCACTTAAATTAATTAAATCAAAAGTAACCAGAAGAGGAGTCAACAAAATAACCTCATAAAGGTTAACAACCCTATTGCAAAAGTGCAACAAAACAGGAGAATTAAATGTGGACTCCTAAATATTAGATCTCTGTAATCTAAAGCTGTATTAAACTTTCATTGCTATGCAGACGATACTCAATTATATCTATCGATCAAACCAGAGGAGACCAACCAGCTCGCTAAAATTCAAGAATGTCTTAAAGACATAAAAACATGGATGACCTGCAACTTCCTGATGTTAAACTCAGACAAAACTGAAGTTATTTTACTGGGCCCTGAACACCTCAGAGATCAATTATCTGGTGATGTGGTTTCTGTAGATGGCATTGCCCTGGCATCCAACACCACTGTAAAGAATCTGCATTATATTTGATTTGTCCTTTAACTGAAGCAAATTAAGCAAAGGACTGCATTTTTTCATCTACGTAACATTTCAAACATCAGGTACATCTTGTCTCAAAAAGATGCAGAAAAGCTGGTTCATGCGTTTGTTACTTCTAGACAGTGGCGGCTGTCCAATAGAGGGCCTGGCCCCACCCACCTTGGGCCACAAAAAAAAAAATTGTAGAATATGATTAATTATACAAATTGTCAATATTTGTGTTTTGGAGATATGGAATATACCCAGTATTATTTGTAAAATAGGATATCTGCGCAAAATATATTCTTTTCCTGCATGTCCTCTCCGCCTGTCTGCATGTTTCAGCTGCTAAGAAACAGTTTAGCCTCTTATTGATTACTGAAAAGGCGCCTTTTTTTTTTTTTTTACGACATGACGGCCAGTGCGAGCAGACCCGACCAAGAAGACCCGACCCGGTAAAATCAATGGGGACACATCCAGCATGGACAGTTACGGGAGTAAGGGACATGAAGCACTTGTTGGAAGAATCAAGAAAACATGAGAACACCAGGACACACATGATAACTCCGTCAAGCAGCCATATTGGGCAAAGTGAACGTTGCTACCAGCTGGACACAGGATTGAGGTAAAGAAACACAATGAGGAGATAAGATAAGATAATTAATGAAGGATATTCTGGGAAATATTCTGAAGAATGTGTATTAAGAAAGCATAGAAAGTATGATCACTGTATTATTAACTGTAATGTGGATTGTAAGATGTTTTATTGTTGTCCTAATAATAGGATGACTCAAGTATGAAAGAAATGTATTGGTTCTGGTGACAGTAGGTTTCTCTGGAGAGATTGTTAAAAACTGGGCGCAAGAAGCTTTTATTCTGAAGAGCCCGGAAAGCGGAAGTATGAAACAGCTGGCGACTCACATCTGAGGTTCACTCAGCTGTGAACCTCATGTATTGTTGTTGTCAGTGAGGGTGTGTTGTGAGGGTCCAGACAATTTATGTTTCATGCAATTTCAAGAGTGGAGATGAATATTATATGTCATTCGGTAGACTTACCTGATAGTATGCAGCCATGTTTCATTGAGCAGCACATGGTATGTTAAATACGTTACCGGCACCACTTTGAAGGAGTAAATAGTGAATACAAATATAAATTATTAAATATGTACATATTTAAGGTACATACTGTACATGTACATTGCAAACTTGTACATTTTCATTGTCAAATGTATGAAATATGATCAGTTTTCATATATTTGTCACATTTCCATTTAGTTCAAACAGGAGAAGAAAAGAGTGGCAGCAGCTACAATCTCATTTCCACTGGTCAATATGATGCTGCCATACTATTTTAGAAATTCAGAGTGCACTCACAGATCTCAAATCTCTCCTCATATCACTTTCACATGGAAAATGCACTTAAAAATGATTGTTCTTCTCTTAGGGGGATTTAGGGCGGATTGTGTTGACATACAACTGTAGGATTTACCGCAAACGTGGTTAATAATCCATTTTTACCTGTAATGGCTGATGATCACCATACACAATGGATACCCAACTATCTGCAAACGGGAACACATCATATTACTGTTTCATAGAAATCAAAGAGGTGGGGAGTGTGGCTTTTTTACAATGATGACCAAAGTTAAAATAATTTTCAGCTGACAGGACTGCTAAGTGTGATTGGTTGGACAACTTCTATTTCTAAGCAAAGTCTAAACTGTTGGTCTCATCTTGTTGGTCCCCAGAGCTCTGCAGAGACAGATGTGCCCATCTGTATCGAGAGGCTTAGCTTACATGTTTAGTCCAGAACTATAACTGAGATGCAATCAAGCAAAGCCAAACTGAATCATAAAGCTGAGAGAAATGAAGAAGCAGCACCGGACTGGAATCTCAGCACAGTTTATTATTGTTGATCCCAATCTACAAGATATTGAGGACATGAGCAAGTCTAAAAGTCCATGAAACATCCAGGTAATAGCAGTGGAACATCTTCCTGAGGGCACAGAGAGAGATGGTGCCTTGTTTTGTTTTTGTCGCAGGGCCCTGGATCATCATAGTGGATTCATTCCGTTAGCTCCATATGGGCAATTCAACACTGAGCTGCAGCATGAAAATAATACAAAAATGGCTCCTATATGTGAATCTCTCCTGAGCCGGCTTGTCATTGTAGATGAGGTCATTTATAATTATTACATTTTTGAAATGCTGAAAAAAAGAAGCTTTGGCCGTTTCTCAATATGCCTTCTTGTCTGTACTTGTGTTCTCGTGTTCTTGCCTTCTTGTCTGTACTTGTGTTCTCGTGGACTTGTGAAACGTCATCAGTCGCGGCAGTACATGTTTCAATTCAAAGTCTGCTTCTTGCCAAGCACGGTCCAAATGTCCGGATGTG